>NC_061113.1:122850968-122912021 GCF_002878395.1 Capsicum annuum
ATATATTTCCCAAGTGTTGTTGTTGCTATTCATATTTTCTTATTGTTCATGGCCGAAACTTTGTGTCGCAGTGACTTTCTTTCCTTTATCCATTTACATCAATCTTCATTATATTTTTTAAGGGTTTTGTTGATTGATATTTTATGTAAATTTATTCTCGTATTTCTTTGTTTATGGATGCTTATGATGGTTATTGTCACTTCTCAGTGAATGTTCACATTTTTCAATCATGTTTGAACTATTATTTCTATTTTATTACATTACTCTGTTAAACAATTAGGAATTTTACTCTATTTTTGTTATTTTCAATTACTTCGTCATGGCTACATCATTTTTATTCATTAACTTTGACCTTTTTGTTATTTTATTATTTTAATCATTGATAATCGTTTGAATTTATATGTATGATTTTGATATGCGTTCAGTGACTTTGTTAATTTTTCGTCATTTTTCATTGTTATTAAATACCATTAATTATTTAGCTGATGAAAATATCTATCCGTCGGATACTTGAGGCCACTCCATTACAAATGAAGGATTTTATTTTCAAAAAATTACTATTTTATATCAAAATAAATGCTTGGCTAATGACATTATCTCTCCGTCGGATACTTGAGGCCACCCCGTGACAAAAGACTAATTTTTATTTCTCAAAGTTTACTTATTTACATAAAAAATAAATGCTTGACCAATGACATTATCTCTCCGTCGGATACTTGAGGTTACCCCATTACAAAGACGGACTTCATTTTTCTCAAGTTTATTTATTCATATCAAGTATCAATACAATGGCTGATGAAAAATTATTATTAATTTGAGGCCTCCGTAAACAAAAGACGAACTTTACGTGTATAAATACATAATAAAATAAATATTTTGGGCGATGATGAAACTTTATAACAATACAAGATTTTACAATTCAAATTTTGATAAGACGATTTAGGACGGCCAATTAATTGAGCAACCACTTCGTAGCAAAATGATTTAGGATGGCCAATTAATTGAGCAACCATTTCGCAGTCATGACTTTATCTGAGCCCACTTTTTAACAAAAAAATATCTTTTTAAATATTTATATACACACATACTTGTTCAATTTATTTTGATTATTATTTATTCGTTACTAACATATTTACATGTGTTTATACAATTTATTTGGATTACTCGTTGAGAGTTGCATTCAAAGAGGCCCTTTTAATTTTGTATTGTATTTTTATATTTATACAAATGTTATTATAGTGAAAACTTTATTTTTGGGGTGTTGGGCGGAATTTTCTTTATACAACTTCACCTCGCGTTTATGCAAACTTAGGTCGTTAATGTTTACACTAATAAATTAAATTAATCAAATTAGTTTACATACTTTGACATCTTAAACATTGTGATCTTTTTGTTAAAGTAAATCTTTATTTTTTCATAAACTTTAATCAAACAAAGAACATTATTTTTCTCTTTCTCTTCATGACATATCAAGATATACTTTCTTTCACACAATATAAAATACTTTTCTTTTCACATGTATTTTTATACATATCTTTTACAATTTTTATAATAACATATTTTATTTATATATCTAATATACATACATATTTACATAATTTTAAATATTTATATTATTTTATATTTAATACATACACTTCTACATTATTTTTTATACCTCCTCTCTCTTTGAAAAATTTAGTCTAGTCGGGTACCACACTTGTGGATTCTGAAGAATGCCTAACCCCTTCCCTTTGGAATAACTTGAACCCTTACCTTGAATCTCAATTGGTTTTTCGCAGATTAAAACATTAATCGCATGTTAATACTTCAATAGGTTTCCTTATTTTCCTTAAAAATTAGGTGGCGACTCTGTGCAAATTTTTTCTTATAGAGTCCATAACGTCATACTCATTTTAACCTCAGGTAAAAATAGGGTATGACACCTGACCGACTTTGTTATTGTGGATTATCAATGGATGTCAAAATTCCTATTAGCCTTGGACGTCTATTTTTAGCTACCGAGAAGGCGTTGGTAGATGTGGAGTTTGAGGAGATGAAGTTTAAATTGAATGGTGAAATGCTATCCTTCAACGTATGTAAGACCATGAAACAACCCATGGACCTACAAGTCATTTTGGTAATCGATGTTGTTGATGGTGAAGTGTCAAACCATGTTGATGTAGTCTTGTTGAATGACCCTTTAGTTGGGGTGCTTTGGAATTGTGGAAGAGAAGAAGTGGAGGAGTATTATGAAGTAGTGGATTCTCTAACCGGGCTTGGGTTTCACACTAAGAACCCGGTTAAATTAGATCTTGATCTTAAAAACCGCAAAAGTCCACCCGCCAAACCATCCATTCTTAAACCTCCTTAAATCAAATTAAAGCCCTTACTACCTCATCTTAAATACATGTTCTTGGGAGAGGATAAGACTTTGCCAATCATTATTGCTAGTGACCTAAACTCCTCTCAAGTAGAAACATTGAAGTTGGTGCTAAAAAAATTTATTCGGGCTATTGGGTGGACGATAACGGATATCATCGGCATAGCTCCTAGAATATGCTCTCACAAAATTAAACTCGAGCAAGATCACATACCAAGTGTAGAGAAATAAAGAAGACTAAACCAACCCTTGTAAGAGGTGGTAAAAAAGGAGATTATAAAGTGGCTTGATGTGGGGGTGATCTATCCCATATCTAATAGTATGTGGGTGAGTCCGATGTAATGCGTTCCAGAAAAGGGTGGTATCATGGTAGTTGAGAATGAAAAAATGATCTCATCCCCGTCCAACCGGTCATTGAATGGCGAGTGTGTATGGACTACCAAAAATTGAACTCATGGACTGAGAAGGACCATTTTTCAATGTAGTTCATGGATCAAATACTAGATAGCCTTGTCGGTATTCGGTGGTATTACTTTTTGGATGGGTACTCGGTATACAATCAAATTTGTATCGCCCCGGAGGACCAAGAAAAGACAACTTTTACTTGCCCATATGGTACGTTTGCATTCAAGTGAATGCCCTTTGGGTTGTGTAATGCCCCGATAATCTTTCAATGTTGCGTGTTGTCAACATTTACGGATATGGTTGAAGATTCCATGGAAGTATTTATGGACGACTTCTTGGTAGTGGGGAATTCTCTTGAGTTATGCATCGAACACTTGAATAAGGTTCTTGAAAGGTGTGTGGAAACAAACCTTGTCTTGAATTGGGAAAAGTGCCATTTTATGGTCAAAAAAGGAATTTTCTTAGGCCACAAGATCTCGGGAAAAGGTATTCTAGTTGATCAATTAAAGATTGAGGTAATTTCTAAGCTCCCACCCTCCATTTTTGTAAAAGGTGTTCGAAGTTTCCTTGGCCATGCCGGGTTCTATCGTCGTTTCATTAAGGATTTTTCTAAGATAGCATACCCTGTGTGTAAAATTCTTGAGAAATAATATAAGTTAAACTTTGATGAAGCGAGTTTCAAAGCCTTCGATCATATTAAGGAATTGCTCATTTCAACCCCTATTATTGTGGCTTCAGATTAGTCATCTCTATTTGAGGTAATGTGTGACGTAAGTGGTATTGCATTGGGTGCGATGCTAGGGCAGCGCAAGGAAAATATTTTTCATCCTATTACTACGCTAGCAAAACCTTGATTAACGCCCAATGCCACTACACCATCACCGTGTAAGAATTATTAGCAGTTGTTTATGCCTTCAAAAAGTTTCAGGCCTATTTGTTAGGCATGAAGGTGGTGGTACATACGAACCATTCTACTCTCAAGTATCTCATGGCCAAAAAGAAGCAAAGCGTACTTAATTAGATGGACTTTGTTATTACAAGAGTTTAAATTTAAGGTGAAAGACCGAAAAGGGTGTTAGAATCAAGTGGTCGATCATCTCTCTCGACTCGAAGAAATAATAAAAAGCATGGGGAAATAAAAATTGATGATTCTTTCCCCAATTAATTAATCATGGCCATCGAGGGGAATAGTACACCATGGTATGCCAGTTTTTCCAACTATGTAACAAGTGGTGTACTCTCCGAGGGATTGACTTACCATCAAAAGAAGCGATTTTTATTTGATACGAAGCAATATTTTTGGAATAATCTATTTTTATTTTGAGAGTGTGCCGATGGATTTATTATACGGTGTGTCATGAATTTTGAAATAAATGACATCTTCGAGGCTTGTCACTCGTCACCTTACGGCGGTCATCATGGAGGGATCCAAACTACCATCAAGATTCTTCAATGTGGATTCTATTGGCATTCCATGCATAGGGACACCATTGAATGGGTTAAATCTTTTTACAATTTTCAAATACATGGTGGTATTTTAAGAAGACACAAGATGCCTCTCAAGCCTAACTTGGAGGTGGAACTCTTTGATATATGGGGAATCGATTTTATGGGTCCTTTTGTGAGCTCCTTTGGGAATAAGTATATTTTGGTGGCGATCGACTATGTTTATAAATGGGTGGAAGCTATTACTCCCCACTAATGAGAGCAAATGTATCACCTTATTCCTAAAAAAGAATATTTTCACAAGGTTCGACACCTCTCGGGCCATCATTAGTGATAGCGATTCACATATTTACAATCGTATGTTTGGTGCTCTTCTTGACAAGTATGGAGTTAACCACAAAGTCTCCACCCTATACCACCCCCAAATGAGTGGTAAAGTGGAGGTGTCGAATTGCGAAATCAAAGTCATACTTGAAAAGACGGTAAATGTAGGCTACACAAATTGGGCAAAGCAACTTGATGAAGCGCTTTGGGCCTATAGAACGAACTATAAAACCCCAATAGATTTGTCTCCCTATCAATTGGTGTTTGGTAAGGTATGTCATTTACCCGTTGAGCTTGAGAATAAGGCTTTAAAGAGATTAGACATAAACTTAGAAGAAGCATCCGAGGCACGGGTGACACAACTCCATGAGATAGAAGAGTTTTGACTAAAGGCTTATGAGAGTGCAATAGTGTATAAGGAGAAAATAAAAAAATTACATGATACTAGAATATTGCGGCAAGAGTTCCATGAGGGAGATCATGTACTCCTCTACAACTTCCGCTAGAAACTCTTCACGTGGAAGCTCCGCTCAAAATGGTCGGGACCATTTGTGATCTCTAAAGTCTACTCAAGTAGTACAGTCGAGTTGGAAGATAATGAAGAGAAGAAGTTCATAGTCAATGGTCAAAGGGTGAAGCACTACAATGAGAAAATCTTTGTGGCGGCCAAGGTGGAGTGCGTTAACTTCAAAGATGCTATATGGTGAAAGGAGAGAGTTGTCCCGTGACGTTAAATTAGACGCTTGATGGGAGGCAAACCATCCTTAACTCATTTTTTTTATTTGTTTTGATGCTTTGAAGGTTTTTTAACATAAATAGCATATTTAGAAAAAAAGGGAAAAAACAGAGCTGAAAAACTGATAGCTATGCAGGAAATGAAAAGTAGAGCAAAAGCAGGGGATTTCAGTCTCAATTATCGCGATCGCGATCTGATCCCTACAACACCTACTGTCCATGGGAGCCTTTCTCATCCCTTTTTCTTTTTAAATTTTAAATTTACTTCAGCGAGGGCACTTCAAGCCTTTGAGTTGGGGGTGTAGTAAGGTTACATGGGATCTCCTAGCTATGAATAAACCTTGCCCTATGATAGATTGAGTAACGACTTAAGAATGCAAGGGAACTTTGAGTACCTATGGCATTTTATTTTATAAAATTGGGGTCACTTTGTACACCATTAGTAAAGTTTGAGTAGCCATATAGGTAGTTAGTCCAGTTTGAGCCAAGATGTGAGACTAAGGATTTGGTTGTAGCCACCGTTTAGCAAATTTTGCATAGTGCTATTGCAAAACAAGAAACCCCATTCGTCCAAAATTTTAGCAAAATTAAGGGCATGAATGTAAGCAATGTTGCAACAAATATTTTTACAAATCTTTTTCTCTCTTTGTGTCTCCATAAATTTTTGACTTATGAGTGGAAATAGATGCTCCATTTTTGTCTCTTGGGAGGGACATCTTAGCCCCCTTGGTGAATACTGCATGCCATGTTTGGTGAGCTAGTGGTATTCATCTCTTGTATACTTATGTTATCTAGAACTTGCCTCGTTAGCCTTTCAAAACTAATTTTGATTGTATATGATTGGAGAAATGATCTTAGGCTATCTTTGTGATTTTGGAACCCATTCTAGCCTAAAAAAGCCTAACCATGTAGAATTATAATCCCTAGTACCCACTTTGAGCCTTTAGATCTTTCTTTGACAAACTCATTACAAATTGTGTTCCATTCTGTTTATCCCTCTATTGAGCCGTACCCTCTTTGAACTTGAAAATGCAACTTGAGGCTTAAAGATTAAGTTGGGAGGTGGTGAAAGTGATGGAAGGAAGTTTGGATCCATGAAGTGTTAGTAAAATTCCCAAGGTGCCTAAGTAATGAAAATAAATGTTTAGAAAAAAATGATCCAACAAAGGAATGAACCGCACATAAGTTGTAAGAAAAAGAAATGAAAAAAAAGTGGTGAACAAAGGAAGCTAATTGTAACCATAAGAAAAGAAATAAAATAAAGAAGAGTGACCCCTAGTCGAAAAAGAAAGAATTGTAAAAGGGTGATGTAGATGTTCAAGAAATGGTGTAGCCATGTTGTTCCTAAATGGTATCCTACCCTAACCCGAACCTACGTTACAAGCTTAGAGAGTCCTCTAAAATCTCCGACCATTTACTTTCTTTGTAGTGACAATTGAATATAAGGGCAAACCTATGATATGACACTTGTTGCATTGAGACTTCATTTTTTTTTGAAGAGTGTTTGTGCACTTAAAAATTTCTTGTTACATAGTTGGTAGTTTGGTGTGTAAAAATTTTCTTTCTTGTGAGGATGACATGCGCATAGGTTGAGGTGGGTGATTTTTGTCACCTTCCGAGCAATAAGACAAATGAAGTATAGCTTAAATATGGTAAATAGGGAGCCACCTTTAGAGTATTGGTTGTTGTTGCTTAGTTTCTCTTCAAAGTCTTATGCATTCTTGAGTATTGCATTTCATAATGAGGGGTGTAATGAAAGCCTAGTACATGTGCAATGAGCTACTTGTGGTTGCGACTAAAGTTGAAGTCATTATGACCTTTGGGGCATAAAGTTTGGGCATAAATAATTGTGTCTCATGGTAAGAGGTAGTGTTGCTTGATAAAAAGCAAAGGCTTTAAGTTGGAGGTATTGATGAGTGATGCTTTTACCACTCAATCTCACTCTACACTCGTGTACATTACCATGTTTTGAATAAATAAATAAGACATAATTATGAATAAATGCACTAATATCCAATCTTTGTAAGTACAAAGTTGAAAAGATAGGAAGATGTGGATTGGAGCTTAAAATGATCAAAAGGGAGCAGGAAAAGTATAGCAAAAGACTCAGAGTAGAAAGGGCCTCGGGTACTGCGGTCGCAGTCTGAACATCGCGATCGCTGTTAGTTAAGCAAAAAATTTACCTAGCCTCAGGTAACGCGATCGCGATTGCGGTCGGTCAAGTTTGGCCCAACACAAAGCGATCGCTCGATCATAATCGCGACCGCGGTTGCACTATACCAGCCAAAGCTATCGACCGCGACCTAGCGGGAGGAATGAGTAAAGGGCATTGTGGTAAATTAGACAGCTGAGGAAAGATTTATATGGGGAATTCAAAACACTTTAGAGATGTGGGGAAGAACCCTAGAATTTAAGAGTGAAAATTTGATTATTCATTTTTATTTTGTAATTATTGTTCCAAAGGGAAGTTAGCAAAATTAAAGTGTGGAATTAAAGATTATTTTACCCTCTCTTATTATGAACTCCACAGATGCACTACTTGGTAAAATTCTTTTTTTTTCTATCTAATGAGTAGCTAACTTCTTTAGTCTTGGGATTATGTCGAACTAGAGTGTAATTTGTGTGTGGATATTGTTGTATTTGGATGATTGTTAGTTGTTGAGTAAGGATTTCACCATTGCTTGAGCTTATGAGTTGGAATTTTATGGGTGAATGCTCCAATCTCCAAATGGGTTTGACGGATGCAAACCCCAAACTCTAGAAACCCTTTATCAACCTCGAAAGAGGGATGAAGGTGAATATGAGGTAACCCATGACATCCTTGAAAGTGGGTTATATGGGGACAAGGCAATGGTGGAAAATTAAGCGTATGGTTTGCTCTCTTTTACAATCTTAGAAATAAGTGTATTAGTAGTGGAAATCATGTCAAGAGCATCATCCTAGGAATAGGGATGCTTGATTGAGGTTTCGGATGATTACAAATTTCACACTTGCTAGATGCTCGAAAGAACCGACAAGTGAAATCGTTGTGATTTTATCGAAAGAATAACCACAATGACCTTTGACCTAGCCTATGCTTTAGTTAACAACTAAATCTCATGCTAAACCATCATTAACCCACATACTTTTACCTTTAGGTAGACATAATCCTAAGACTTCCCCCAACATTGTTGCTTAAAATAAAAGTGTCATGTCTTGATCATTTGCTAAAGATTGTACAACAAGTTTCCAAACAAATCCCCCAATTTTATTTTACATGTCATTTTTGTTGGCATTTCGGATAACCTCATAGTAATTTGAGCACCCATCGGATTTGAAGTCTATAATTCGCTCCTTGAGATTCGACCCCAATTCAAATTGGGTTACTTGACAACGACCGCCTAACCCCTCAATTATGGGAGTGAGTTGAGAGTTTTCACACTCCATGTTTAATTTGCTAAATAGACTTGGCACCATAATCAAGATGAGGATTAAAAGTGTGCTTTTATTAATAGGAAAAATATTATGGCCAAAAGGAAACTTTGATTTTCAAGTTTGATGACAATTCTTATAATAATGATACTCAGTAAAGGATGAAGAGAGCATAGACAGTGATGTTATCCTACATTTAAATAACTATTACAAGAGGAGCTATAAATTTACGTTTACAAGTGAGCAAGAATCATAAATACAAGCACAATCATAAGACTAAAATTTCAAGAACTACAGATCCTTACCGCTTGCACCTCAAGGAATCAAACAACGTGAACAATGCGCTGTATCAAAAGCTCGGGATGAATATGATAATTTTATGGTACAAAGTATACCCATAACTTCTGGAACACCTCTTTCCAAAGAAAATTGAATTTGAACTTCATGCAAGTCTCAGGGTATGAAGGACAAGATTAGAACATTCTTCTTAAAAAGATATGCACCTAACTTGCAACCTAAGATATCACAAATCATACACAAACATTCAAATTTAAAAGAAGAACACAATTATCACTTTGGAAAAATCTTTTCGACCTTAAATCGTTGGTTAGATGTTGATTTTCCATTGACTTTAATTATCCATTGAAGAGAAAAGAGACAATGACGATATGCAGGACTCTAATGACACCACTTGAGAAATAGGATTTAGTCTTTTTGATAAAATATTTGGCAAAGTAAACTCATAAGTACACAATCAGGTAAGCAAAAGCAAACAAAACTACTTACGTCTCGAATTTCTTGTATTAGTGAGACAAATTTAAAGAGAATTAAAGATATGCAAAATAATATAATAAACTTTTGAAAGAGCAATACTATTTCACTGTAAAGATTCATTGGCCCTGTTTACACGTTTATGGTGTCCTATTGAATTCCTCTAAACCCCTAAAATGTACTCCCACCTTCTCAAATATGTATATCATTTTAGTGATGTTGGTACAGTAAAATACATGTATCACGTAACTTGTTGGAGTTTAAAAAGTGAACCAAACTTTTCTTGAATAATACTTGACAGACAATACACAATAGTTAGAGCAAGCATAATGCTCCGAGTCCTATATACTTTAAAGAGATACGGAAAGTCAAGAGAATCCTTCAGAACTTGAGATCACATACCTAAATAAGTAGAAGTTCCTACCTGTATGCTGGTAAGAAATGGTAACTAAAGAGTCAATGTCGTATAGGAAAAGAGCCAATGTAAGTTTGATTTAGCGGTCAAACATAACTTTGTTTATGTCTAGAGAGTTCCCTGAGGTAACTGCAACTCTCCTTTTCTGATAACACCGTTGTGCCCTGCCAGAGTAATCCACTGAAGTCAATGTTAGTAGAAACAGTGGTGCATGTTTGATCAATGATGGGGCTTATACGGAAGCTACAAAATAAATTTGTTAGATGCTGGTATGGACAAGGGGCAAATCTATAAAATATGAAAACTAAGAATAGAGAAACAGTTGAACTGGCAGGTAACTGAGCGAATAAACCGTGTCAATATTGTGCACCCTTCAGTTCTTTCTTTACTAGACAAAGTAGGTTAGATCGGTGTATTAGCTTTTTCTTACTCGAGATAGATCAATATATATACCGGCAGAAACACCTTCTCTACCTCCAAGGCAGGGGTAAGGTCTACTTTACACTACTGTCCCTAGATCCACTTTGTAGGATTACACTGAGTATGTTTTTTTCAATGTTGTTAGCTTTTCTCTGCAAATAACACATATCAATCAGAGAATATCAATTATGAGCTCTACATATAAAAGAAAAAAATTAGGAAAAAAGAAAATCTACCAAGAACGACACAATTTAAACCACCATCTTATATTTTAGTATTAATCAATAACACTTTGGCCCCCTTTCAGTGACTGGTTTAAAGTGTCAGTAACAATCTCATCCAACTCTTTAAAATCCTTGTAGATAGATTATTGTATTTTAGATTGATAAATAAATAATATGTTTGATTGGGTATTATCTAAACAAGCATAAACATATAACATTCATAACAATATGAATTTTAGCAACACAAAGTAAGCAACAAACACATTAAACATGTCACACTACATCATTATTCAAAAAAAAAAAACTAAAAATAAACTATACCATAGCACGAAGAAATCAATTATAGGCTCTGTTGCTGACAATGAGAATAAACAAATCCTGATCTTCCTCCGAAATTGAATTTAAAGAATCTCAGCAAAAATTGACTCGAATTTGTAAACAAAGTTAAGTCCAGAAATAATAAATTGATATGAAACAAAAATATTCGGTACCTTAGATACATGTGTCTGACATGACATGCAAAGATTGAAACCTCCGAAATTAAATTTAAAGAAGCTATATATTAGGGAAAGTCGTGACTTGAGTCAAATCCTGTACTTGATAAAGAACCACAGATTGAAACTAAAGAAGGTGGCCCGGAGAAAAGAAAAACCATTAAAATATCAAGCTTCTAACACATTCAAACTCGCAAAAAGTAAAAATCTATTCTTCATTCAAAATTTGAAAGATTGAGCATATTTGACACAGATTAAAGTGAAGCTGTAGCAATTATCCATCATCAACAGAGAATCCACTTTGAAAAACTCTAAATCTAAAACCTCCTGACTAAAAGCAACCCACTAGATTTTGTTTTACTTCCTTAGCCTGCTGAAGAGTCTGAGCGGAGCAGGAGAGACGATGAAGACATCAACTATGTTATCCGAGTTGACATGCAACTGAACCATAGGAGAGGTTTGGTGGAGATGCGAGGAGATGAAGAGGGTTCTATAGATACTTGAGCATTATCTTATTTTTTTAAAAAATAAATAAATACTTTTCATCTAATAAATGTTACTAAAATCAAACTTTGAGAAAGTTCTCAGATTTTATTAGAACCTTCAATTTCTTCAAATAAATGTGTCAAACATTTAAAAAGAAATCTTTCGATTAATAAGTCTTTTAGTGTGTGAAAATCCTTTTCACCCCTCAACTTTTCTTTAAAAGTTAAAGCCCTCTCATCTTTGAACAATAATCAAACTTCTCTTTTTCTAATTAAATCTTTAAAATATCTAATATACCCTTTGATTATCAAATTCTATTTTTTCTACTTCTTTAAAATTCATGATATTTTTATTTTTTAATATTTTTTTGTAAAAAAGAGAACATTATCTTTTGGATTGAAAAAAACACTAAATAAAAATATAAGCTAATGATGTTCTATAATGAACTAAATTAGAATAATGAGAAAATTAATTTTATTAATAACAATCAAAACTCTAAAATTTATTTATACAAGTGAAATAAGCAGGTAATAATAACTACATAAATATACTTTAATGTTGGAAATACATAATAATTAATTAAACTAATGTCAAAATTTTAAAGATTGTATTTATTTAGATTTTAAATTGTTTTGATATAATTTATATAATACTCTATTAAAAAAATCAAAACTTATTTATTTATATAGACAATAGAGAGTACCCCCGCAATTTCATATTACTTGACCCTCGTCTGTTGAAACAGATATCTATAATTGTTTGATTGCATAAGATAAAAGGGGAATTTGATTATTATTCAAATTTGAGGAAAGAGTTTGATTTTTAAAGGAAATTTGGGGGGGGGGGGGGGGGGGGGGGGGGTTTGAAGTTTGCCCATTTTATAATTAGCATTTTCATCATCTCAATTTATAAGGTACAGTTAAAATTTTAAGAGTCAAACAAATTTTATTTTGACTGAAATTTTTTATGTATTTTAAATATTTTAAGTTTTAAATTTTTATTAATACGCAGAGCAACAAAAAAATAACTCTCCATTAAAATTAAAGTACTTTTAGAATTAAGAAATAAGTATAATGACTAAATACTACTATTTAGAGTGTGCAAACTCTGATTATCATTAGTTCAGACCATTTAAACTTATAAAAATAGACTAAATAATATAAATTTAAATGGAGAATAGACTTTGGCTACATCTAATTTTGCTCGTTAAATATTAGTGTGGCAATGATTTATTACATTCCTCTTTTGTTAACTACACCTTTTTATCTTTAAAATTTAGTGTTATATTTTAAAAATTTTTGTACTTGATAAAATAATGTACATACAATAATTTATTTTTATATATATTTATTCTTAATCAACGTTTGATACACGTGCAACACATTTATCCTAAACTAGTATATTATAAATCTATATCTGTCTCTAGTCCCTAATCTTTACTTCTAATATATTAAACGTAAAGGGTCTTAAAAGTATTATTTGAACTTTTTGCCCTCATTAAAAGTTTTTACGATAAACAAAATTGACTTTTCACTATTTTCTCAATTTATTATGTAATTAAATACAAGGACTCCTAAAATATATATGAAAAATATTAAGGACTCCTACAATATATGGGAACAACCTTATAAAATAAAAGTATGGAAAGAAATTAATTATATATTTTTAATAGGAATCTCATTGGTAGCTTTATATTCCGGACTTTCAAAATAATACCCTAATGATCATAATAATTGTTCATGTTCTTCTTCCTTTCTCATGGTCAATAAATAATGTGGATCTTTAAAAAATAACGGCACTTTGCTATAAAACCCTCCTTCCATAGCCACATTTTATATAATTACCATTTTTAACCGTTGTATTCACTTTTATTCAATGGTCTGTATTCATAAAAAATATAAATACACTACATATTTAATCTCTCCAAAAACACTACACTTATTTTTTTATTTTTTTTATTTTTTTCGTGTTTTCCCCATTTTTTTTCTATTTTTTCTTATTTTTATTTTTCTCATTTCTTTCTTTTTCTTTTTTTCTTTCTCTCTCTCTTTAATCTCTAAATTTTATTTTTCTTTCTTCTTTTCTTTTCTTGTTTGATTTTTTTTTTGTTTTCTTTTTAGTACTTATTTTCTTTATCGGCTTTTTTGTTCTATTTTATATTTTTTGTAGTTTCGAAAAATATGACTAGTTGAGCACAAGTCATAGATGATAACGTAAACACCATAATCATCTGTAGTCACACTGTCATTTATATTTTGGTATTCATTGATACAACTATATTTGTATTTGTATTTTAAAAATTGCGCTTGTATTTATATTTTATAGTTCACATTTGTATTTGTATTTTATTGGTCACACTTATATTTGTATTTGTTAGTTTGCATCATAATTTATATATTATATAATTCACTCTTGTATTTTAAGGAACTATTTTGTATTTTTATTTTATAATAGACTGCATATTATATTGAATTATATTTATATTATGGTTTTATTGTGTTTGTATATTTAGATTATATTTGGGTTATACTTGTATTTGTATTCTATTTTCATCGATACTTTTTTATTTCTAAGAAAGTATTTTGTATTTGTATTTGTAAGTTGATTGCATATTGTATTCAGCCGTGACTATGTACAATTTATCATTTGTATTTGTATACAAACAAGTAAATGCATTAATTGTATTTTCTTGATTCTAAAATATATAAATATATAATGTATCATTTGATATAAATGTACCGTTTTGTATTTGTATATCAAATTTATCATTCATATTTATAAATAAACAATTATCACTTGATACAAATACAATTACAAACAAATGAAACAAGTGATTTTACAAATACAAATGCAATATGTATTTGAATATATTGTATTTGTATAAAAATTTGAATTGTATCTATTTGAATAAATAATACAACTCGTATCATTAAGTACAAACAAGTATTCGTAGAAAGAAAATCGTTCGTTCCTTTTCAATAATTAAAAAATATAAATGATAGTTCGCACTTGTATTTGTCTGTTATAGTTTGCATTTGTATTTGTATTTTATAGTTCGCACTTGTATTTGTGTTTGCTAGTTAATGAAAAAAAGGAGAAAAAAGGAAAAGGAAAAAAAAAAGGAGAAAAATGGAGAGAAAAAGAAGGAGAGTAATAGAAAATAGAGAAAAATTACAAAAAAAAAAAAAGGAAAAAAGTGAAAAAAGAAAAAAAGAAAAAGAAAAAAATGAAAAAGAAAAAAGTGAAAAAAGAAAAAAAGAAAGAGAAAAAAAAAAGAAAAAGAAAAAATGAAGAAGAAAATCTGAAAAAGGAAAAAAAGGAGAATAATAGAAAATAGAAAAGGAGAGAAAATACATGGGAGAGACTATGAATTGTAATTAGGAATAATTAATAGGCAAGAGGGGGTTATGAATTGTAATTAATTAAAACTTAGGCTAAATAGGGCAATTAGAAGTTTATGTTTGCTAAGATATATAGTTATCCCATAAATAATACCCTAATGATCATATAATCATTCATGTTCTTCTTCTTTTCTCATGGTCAATATATAATAAGGAATTTTCATCGTCTTATTAATGTCTCTTGTCTTCCAAGAAAGAAGTACTCCGTAATGAAGTAAGAAATGAATTTCCATGTACTATTTTAATTATTTTTATTTGTGTCAATTGTTGTGAATTTGTTTTCATGTTTTGATGTAATTTATTCCTGTTTTGTGTAGTTGAAATTGTTGTAGTGTTGTTCAACAAATCTTTGGCTAAGTTCATGACACATATTCAATAGAAATTATTTTTAAATTTTTCTATGTGTATTTATAGATTTTGAATCTTTAAAACGTAAGATTAGAGGTGAGGACAATGATTAAGGAGGTTCAATATTTATCTTTAGGATAAAGTTAAAATCCCAATAGCTGTATTTTTAGTTTCCAAATCTTCTTAGTAAAAATTATAGATTCACCGTTGAATATTGCATGATTTCATCAATACAAGGTTTAAGCACCTAAGATATAACAATGAGGCGAACTAACAACCAAATTGTCTATGAACTGTCCCACTGTTAAAAAAAATATTAGCAAAATCATGTACTCTTTAGGCTGCAATTAATTATCCTAATATTCTTTTTGGTTCTCTTCGTTCCCCAAGTCTTGGCTTTATATTCCTCTAATATACTTAGAAGAAAGGGAGAGATGGGGTGTGTGTGGATAAGGTATATAAAATAGTTTTTTTTTAATTATAATTTTGTTGAAATATTTTTTTTTTGAAATATAAATAAGTTTAAAAATTGTTTTTTCCTGATGGATAATACGTTAGTTTGATTTTAAACTCTTAGATATTAGGGTCAAACTTCTTATATCTCGATTAACATATTATTTTATTGTAGTTTCTGTTATATTATTAATATTTTTTTTAATTATATTTTTACTTTTTTTTCTCAATTATTAAATCATTATCTTTATAATATTGAATATTGACTATAATAAATATAGGAGAAAATAAAAAGAAGTCTCCTAAATATATGAAAAGACAAAGGCTCCTAAATATATGGAACAATTATAACGCTGGCTAGCATCGAATCTGACAAAACTCTACAATAGAAAAAAGTGCTATTTACAATTTTCTTAATATTTAAAAATAATATTTATTTTAAATTTCCTAGTATCTAGGACAAAATTTGATATATAATAGTTCTTAACATGTTAAAGGTTTACCCGATAATAAAGTTGAGTAACGCATCAAGAAGTCATTAGTTATAAAATTTTACCCGTTAATAAAGTTGAGTAATCCATTTCCGCATCAATAAGTCATTAGTTATAAAATTTTAATCTGTTCTCCAAGTATTAATTCGACAGCTCATTATCAATAAATTAATAAATTAATTTTATGATTGGGTTATCCATTATGGTTCGATTTGAAACAGCCCTAATGGCAATGGGTGTATATCAAAACTTAAGAACTTTTTTTCATATTAAGAGAAAGTAGTGTTGCTAGATTTTTTTTATGCCAACACACGGTGACACAATGGACACAAAATACATATTTACATTTAAGGCGAAAGAGAGGTCATAAGAACTATTACAAAGCACGGATATCCACGGTGACATGCAATGTATGTATACAAAATATACTTACAAAAAATGCATGCATACAAAATTTATGCTTACAATCAAGGAAAAAAAAGAGAAAGATATAAGCAGAATTGACAATTTTCGAGATACTATTAACCACCAAAAATAAACACCTGTGGATACTTGAGAAAATTGAAAGAGAGGTGTCTTTTAAGTCTTGAATGAAGAATTGATGACATTGACCAACTTAAAGGGTCAAACATAATTAGAAAACTTCATTAAGTTAATTGTGCACTTGATTAATATTTTCAAAGCTTTCTAATCTTTTCAAAAATACAAATCAACCTACACCCCTCTCCTCTCCAAATCAAGCGTCTCTCTTCTCTCTCCCTGCTCTCTATCTCAACTGTTTCTCTCAAGCTTCTCCCAACCAATAGTTCTGCAAATTTCTTCATTCAATCACCGACGACTTCAACCTCATGGTGATAAATAGTAGAGTTTTGAGTTCCTTTTCGACTTTCAACCATCAATCGTCATGACAACATCGCGTTCAGGTGACAACAACTTCGAGTTTTTCATCGTCCCTTTTCTTCTTTCACAGATAAAAACTTAGGGCTTTTAGCTAAGAAAAAGAGGAACTTTAGCCAACTTCTCTTCTAGTATTGGTTAATAATTTCAATATTTGCTACTTAAATTTAAAATGGGGACTGAAGAAAAGCCTAATTTCTGGTATTCCTTATTCTTCTCTTCTTTTTTCGGAGTGAAATATAATTTTTTATTGTTACTGTAATTCTTTTTGTCGAACTGTTTGATTCAATTTGTTGGTCTCTATTGAGGTTTCTGAAGTTTGATTTTTGTTCTTTGCGTTTGTACAAACAAAACATCAATTTTAGTGTTTTTGGTCACTAATAATGTTTTGGTGTTTGTGTTGTGTTGGTGTTGCTAGGTTGATTTGTTGTTGTTCTTGATAAAATGGTGTATTTGATATTAAATGGTGATATTTCTATTGGTCTATTGAACAAAATCTTGCTATTGATTTTTTTCATGCAACAGATGAACTATCTGATGCAACAGCTGACTTATTTGATGCAATATATGAATCATCTGATGCAATAGATGGACAATCTGGTGGATGAAATCCTATCAACTATTCCAACAGGACGACTTGTCCAAGACTTTGATTTCTTCCATCAGATAATTCACCTATTGTGATAGATGACGCTTCTATTAAAAGAAATTTAAACAATATTGACAGTTGATCTGTTGCACAGACCAGTCATCTGTTTCAACAGATGAGTGATCTGTTGAAAGAAATTGCAATAGTATAGAAACTATTTTTGTTGTTTACAATAGATTACTCATATGTTGCAATAGTTTGTGTTATATATTGCTATAGATAACACATTTGTTGCAACATATGTGTGATATGTTGGAGTCGTTATTTTACTGTGTTGTACATGTTAGATTTACTGTTATCTTTTTTTAAACAATGCTTTAATCAATTATAATCTTTTTTATTTTTCAGTTATTTTAGATAATATGACTCCCAAAATAAAAGGAACCAAATCAAGTCCAAGTAATAAAACAAGTGAGCAGCTAGGCTACATCCACCACCTTATGAGTTTGCTTTACAAGCGTTATCTCAATCAGAAATGGAAGATAATGAACATAGGAATGGAGAATTTTTCAAAGGAAATGATTCAAATGCTAATAGCCCTTCTACTGAACCGTTGGTCAAAACCTTCAGCATTGATATTTATCCTATGAGAATGCAGTGTGATGGTGCCACAGATTTAACTAGTGATTTCGTGGTTAAGTCAGTCATGGAAAAATCTTTTGATGCCTTTTGAAAAATACTTCGACACCAAAAATTGGATGCTTATTTCAGGAACAACTGCTTTTGGCAACATCTTGATTTGTCGGAGGACAACAATGCTAGTTTCAAAATGATATATGATCTTCTCAAGCATAGGTTTATGTATGAAAATAAAGATAAGATGGATGAGGTGTGGATAAATTACTGTGGCATGCCTGTTTGTTTTGGGTGGAAGGAGTTTTCCATAGTTACTGGACTAAAATATTACCCTCCTTCTCCTTCTCAAGTAATACCTATTCTAACCCCCCAAAAGCACCCTGCACACCCAAAAAAGGCAAAGACAAGTCATGTTATGGTGATGAATTGGTGTCCCTTGTTGGTCTAAGCTTCAAAAATAAAAATTTGATAGAAGCGTTGAAAGATAAAAGACTTTTAAAGAAGCACAAGTAATCATTGTGCTTGGTAGGGTTTGTACATAATATTATTTGGGCGAGAGATGTTAATAACAATATATCACTCGGTTTAATAAAATTCTCTGAGGATCTTAAGGCATTTAAAAACCATCCTTGGGATTATGAAAGATTCAAAATGACTGTCAAATATTTGTTGACTTCATTTACGCCAAAGACAAATAACTTATATGGCTTTTCATGGTAAATATTTTCTTTATTATTATTTATTTATTTTTTATTGAATAATATTTTTGATTTATTGACATTATTTTATAGGCTTGGACATTTGAAGCCATTTCTTATTTGAGACAACAAGTGAACTACCAGGAAGAAGTTTCATGCTTAAGATTCCTGAGATGGTTGTCGGCTAAAATCGATAAAAATGTAAAATTTCTTAATCTCTTCAACCCCCCGAAGAAAGCAGTAATTATAATTCTAATTAAGTTTTTATTTTAATTAATAATTTTTTAAAATTATTTAATCATCATTCTAATATATGTACTGATTTATTTTAGATTGTGCATTTGTGGTTTATTCTAACCAATCAAGAGTTGAAGATGCCACGTTTTCTTACTTTACAGTCTGTACAAACTTTATCGGACCCTAAGGTCAGCGATAGAATAAAAAAGGAATTATTTAGAGCAACATCCATCGCAAGAAAAATCATTTTTGAGGGTGGGCTTGTTGTTGCTGATGGTGTTAATGGTGATAGAGCTATTGGTGGTAGTAGTGGTAGTGGTAGTGGTGATGCTGTTGGGGCTAATGATGCTACTCCTTCATTTTTTGAAATAACAAACCATTATTTTTATGATCATACTGTTTTTACAGATTTTATACCTTATAGCGAATGTTTTTTATCCAAATATCAAGGCTGCAAGGAGAAACATAATGGAGTGATTAATGCTATTAATACATTAACTGTTTCTATAAAAAAATTAACATCTAAGAGGGGTGTCATTCAATGAAATAGGATTTCATATCCATACACTCCATTAGAGATTAAGGTGGCTAAGAAGAGGAGGAAAGAAATTTCCAAAGCATCATCAAGCATAAAAAAAAGCAAAATTGAAACTCCTCTGTCTCTATCTTGTACTTTTGATCAATTTACAAGGGCCACAAGAGAGCAGCATGAGCTGAAGAAGGTGAATATATATCATCTGTTCCAACAAATAAATAAACTACATATCTGTTACAATAGATGACACATCTGCTGAAAATTATCAAACAGATATATACATCTGTTGCAACAGTTGACTAACTTGTTGCATCAGATGTATTATCTGTTGTAACATATGTCTCGTCTATTTTAGCAAATCAAACAGTGGAACAAATTAAATTAAGACTTCCTACTGTTTTAGTTTGTCTAAATAAATGAGTCATATATTGCAATAAATGGGTCATCTGTTGGAAATTATCATACAGGTCTTTCTCCTATTTTGATTTATCCCAATAGATGGTCCATCTGTTGCAATAGATAGGTCATTTGTTGGTATAAATTAAAATAGAAGGATTACAAGTTTGATTTGCTAAAATAGATGATTTATCCTTTTCTATTTTTTGTATCTCTGTGATTAACATTGACAATTTTGGATTTCTAAGTGGATGTTATAGTAGAAGCTACTGCTGAACAACATAATATCACAGTTGATAATCCATCAACTACTTTCAAAGATGAAGAAAACGTGAAGCCTGTCAGTCTGGAAGAACAAAAGAATTATCCATTTAAAGGGTTCAACATCTCAGACGAGGCTCCAAAAAAACTAACAAAGTTGATCGATGACTATTCAGAATGGATTGCCGATGGGCTGTTAAAGCTTCATACCGGGAAGTACATAAAACATTTTTGAAGATATTGATTTATACAATTCTTGCCGTAAAAATATGACATTAACATATATAAATCATTCAAAAAACAAAATAACAAACACTACAAAGTGAATGAATCAGGTCTTTGTTCTGATATATTCGACTTTGTTATTGCACATCCCAAAATAAAGAATTAGTTCTATTTGAAACTTGCTGGAATGATGAGGTTTAAATGCCATACATCTTACTATTAATACTTTATTTAATTCTATCTGTGTATTAATTTTTATTTTTACGTCATCTGAAATATTTGATTTGGTAATATGTGCATAACATCGATGTCATTTCTTATACCTTCAAAAGAAGGCCAAGTTGCAAACACAAGTACTATACAGATACACAACAGACAATTGTTTGTACAAAGTTTACATCAATAATCCTACGATAGGTATTGTCATCCCGAAACGAGGAATAATTAATCAACATCATCAAAGGTTTTAGCTTTTCAGCTAGCTTACCTTGAATTTGGTCGATGAAGTATACATCTCAATCAATTGCAGTGATGAATTCCATTGGGTGTTGGCTGTCATCGTTCTAAAAGAGAGGCGCATCCGAGTTTACGAATAGATGGCAGGAAGGAGACGTTCTGGACCGTCGTCTGAGATACAAAATTGGTCAAAATATTTCCTACTTACCTTGATATAAGTAAATTTTGGACCAAAAGGTTCATACTAATTGGTCGACGATTGAAGCATACCGGAATAAAATGGGCAATCCATTTGATGTAGAGTATGTTAAATGAATTGCTTAACAACCCATTGGTAGCCTGTAAGTATCAATCAAGTATCAGGATTTAGTTTAATTTCATAAATTTTACAACGATTACATTAATTGCAAGTTATGGATTATCTAATTTCTACAAACTCAGGGATTGTGGTCTTTTTATTGCCACTTATGCCGAGTATTTGAGTGATAGATTATAAGAACTAAATGATGGACTTGATTTCAGATTACTCCATAAAAGATTTTCTGCTCTTTTATGGAAATATGAAAAAGTGAAAGCTCAAAAACCATACGCATGCGACATTAAAGATCCACGATGACCAAAGCCGAATTCCATAGCACCGGATGAAGAACAACTTATCCATATTGAGTAGATCTTTACAATGTGATTCTGTCAAAGTAATAACCTCTCCTTAGGAACTATTGGCAACTTAAATTGTTGATTTATTTGCTGTGTTGATCATTTGTACCCATAGTAATTTTTTTACATTTCATTTATTTCTTAATTTATTTCATGCAATTTCTGAAAGCTTTGATTTATTTTATTTTGTCTATGTTATCCTTAGATTTGAACTTAGTAATTAAAATAGAATACTAGATTCAAATATTTTAACAGATAATATATCTGTTGCAACAGATGACATATCTGTTGGAAATTATCAAACAGATTTAGACATATGTTACAATATGTAGGTCATCTGTTGGAAATTATCAAACTAGTCTTCCTACTATTTTGATTTATTCCAATATATGACCTATCTGTTGCAACAGATTGGCTTATATATAAACGACTGCATAATATAATAAATAACCAACCTATTGCAACAGATAGACAATCTATTGCATTATAAAAATTTAATTTTCATCAAATATAAAAAATTGTCATGAAATATAAATTGTCATGGTGTTATGTTTCTACATCTTTTTTATACGCCGACTCCAAGCATTTAGTTAGTACCCCATAAGCCCAGACCTCTAGCATCCTTGCCATAGTATTGTTGCATAGAAAGGTTGTTAGGTTGGACATTTCGGTGCCGGTCAACAAACATTCGATGTGTGAAGCACGTACGACCCGTATGCAACACCAGTTTTATTTTTGGAAGGTCCTTATCCTTCTTTCGACCTTCAAAATCCCATGTTTGCTTCATCAACACTTTTGTTGTCCAATGATTCATCAGTTTACTCTACTTCACCAAGTTGGAGAACAACTCCAACAATAGTTTCACATGGGTAAAAAATTAACCTCGTCGAAGATAGGTAAGTTGCAGTCATAAGCCTTCATCTTTCCCTCCTTGAGTAGTATCTCAAGAGCCAGAAAATATTTGACCTCCATGTTCATGACTGCAAGAATCCTTTTTACTTTGGTCCAGTCCTTGTTGTGTAGATATGGCCTCTTCTCTCTAATATAATTAATCATATCTTCATACCATTAGAACCCAAAAGCCAATGAATCAAATCCCGGGCCATCGAGAGTTGACGCTAGCTTAATGAGCTCATCGTACCTACCCTTGAAATTATTGTAGAAGTTGAGGTCCATTATCCCATCGGCAGCATCATAAGGTTCCAGGTATGCTAATTTCCTACCCCTCATGAGGTAGAGAATTTTATCAACATACTATGATATAATATAAGAAGACAATTTTTAAATAGGTTAGTAATTTTAATAAAGAAAAACAAAGTGGGAAGATGCAACGGATGGTCCATCTGTTGCATAGGGTTCTCTAAATCTATTAATAGATTACCCATATAATGCAACTTATGCAACAGATGGGTAATCTATTGCAGTAGAAATGACAACGCCCAATCGCATACGTAAGTGTACGTGATCTACCAAGTAGCAAAGTGGCCTTTAAGAAAGCCGAGTTATTGATCCCAGAGGGACTTGATCTAACAACTATTCAATTCTAGTTCACAGTTTAGATTAATTTAGTGCAAGAGTAACTAAAAAGAGATTTTGTAATTTGTAAACTAAAGAAAAGTAAATAATGTATAAATTAAAAGGCTTGAAACAATCAATGGAGTAAAGCCCAGGGTTAAAGAACTTCAAACAATCATACTATGTTATTGAACTTCATTCATTAATTTGCTTATCTTGGTTGTTGATTAGTAGGGTTAATTGCATGATCATGGTCTCCCGACCTCTAATCATTTACCTCACTTGGACATTACAACTACATCGTTGAGCGAGGATGTAATAATCTAATTAAGTGTTTTAAAGCTATCATCCTACGTTTGATTCAAGTAAGCTTTTAAGTGCATCCCTGTCCTAGATGCTAATTTGAATTCCTCATTTCATAAAAGAATACAAACCATAATTTGTTCATCCCATGTTCTATCCCCTTATTCCCTCACCCGAGATCACAAGGGTGACAATAGATGTATTTTCTGGGTGATCAATCCAAAATAGTTAAATCAAGAATAAATAAACAACCAATAATGATAAGCAAATCAAACAAAATCAATCCAAAATAATAGTACTCATGTTCTTGGGTTTAACCCCGGAAAGGGAGTTTTTAGCCACTCATAGCCATAATCAACATCCAAATAATTGTATGAATGATTAAAAGCATAAATAAAGCTAAATTAAGGAATAAAACCCTAAAAAAAAGTTGTGGTAGCCTCCAATGTTGTTCCAATCGATCTACTGGTTCCAAGATGTCCAAAATATATTTTAACACATTATATTTATAGTAGACAAGTCATAAACCGAATGGGATTAGGTTTCCACGTCGTACTTGTTCAAATGGGCATATTTTTCCCAATTTTGATGTTCAGCGCATTGCGCTAACATGCCAATCGCTATAGGACCACAAAGTAGCATAATCATGCTGAGATTCTAGAATTTGACAATTACAGATTCACTCTTCACCGTGACATGGTGCCTCCTTCATCGCTATTAGGACCGCGATGTGGTAGGTCACCATTTTGGGACCCTTATAAATCCAATGGTGTGTTGCACGCGCTAATATGACACTCCTACAGTCCACACGCTCCCTGGACATTCCAGGTCTCCAAATTACGCCAAATTTTGTATTGTGCTTTCATTATTCCATTTTGAGTTGTTTCCACTTAATTTGAAGCTTTTATATCCTTCATATATCATCATAATCCATTAAACAAGCATACTATAAGATTAAATACAATAATTTAGAGCTCAAAACAACACAACATTCAATATGGTGAACTAGAAACACGAGCTAAGACTAGGCTTGCCCACATTGATCTTAAGCTTATTGTTTTGACTCTTGTTTTGATCCAATTGACCCTTGAGCATTATAACCAAGTTTTTTCACCTATAAATACATAATAACTACCTTAGGAACTCATTAAAATTTTTTAGAACCGAACACGATAGACTAGACAAATCCTTAGCTCAAGCTTGCCACACTAGTTTTCTCGGTTGAATTCTAAATGATCAATTTGAATAAAAACTCATGTGAAAACACCATTAAACATTGTAAACACAAACATGGACACTTATATGAATATTTATATCATTATCAACACATTAAAAAAATGAATTATCTTCAAAACAAGGTTAAATAGGCTAGAATAGTAATGGTAGAATTTATAAATACACCCAATATCACCAGCCACACTAAAAGCCTTGTTCGTCCTCGAACAATTCTTAACTATAAGAATTATGAAATAAAGAGACACCACACTTATGCTACAAGCAAGACATTCAAGCTAGCACTACAATGACTACACAAAATGTAAGTTTACAACACTAAGCATGTTCTACACAATTGAAAGCTCAAGAATCCTACTTCAAAACATCCTAGCCTCAGGAATGGACTCCACAAGTGGCAAACTCATGTGTATTGATTAATTAAAGACATCATACAAATAACCCAAATTCATCAAACATGTTTCCTCACAATAAGAGAGTTACCCATAATTACTTACAATAATGCAAATTATCACAATGGGTATACAAATCAAGTTACGCTCACTTTTACAAGGAATTCACAAGTTACACTAGATGAACCATAGGCTTTCCCTTAGTGTCATACTCTACTAATATCAGAATGTTGAATTTAGGATCAAACAGGTCTTTTCTGGGTTGTAATATAGTCTAAGAGATAGGTAGAAAATATTTTGGATAAGAATAGTGACTATCTTCCCTAAGAACTTTAATACACTACCTTTTACAATTAAAATCAATTTCCAACAACCAAATTACATCATTTTTGTTTACTCCATTCTTTTGTCTTTCACCCTGTCTTCTTAAGATCATCTACATATACTATGATGGGAGTATTTTATGCACAACTCATTTAATTTGAACAAATTTTTATTATTTTTATTACTCACTCCCTACCACAACACATATTAAGGTTTTGAGCACCAATAGCAATTACTTAGGGGCTTCAATTTTACCTTTTCTCCTTCTTATTTTCCAAACTCCTTACTCAATTAATTTTTTATTAAAGTGCCTAGGAGCTTTTGGATCAAATTAAGGTCTATGATAGAAGAGATTCAGCTATATATGAGGCTGTCAAATAAAAAGCTAAAGGCTCAACGGGGCTTACTGGGATTATGCACAAAGTTTAGGTCAAAAAGAAGGTATAAAACTAGGCTATCAAAGAAATGCCTAAATCATCTCCTAAACCCACATTCTTTATTTTGCTTTGCACACACACTGGGAAAGTTCTAGATGTCACATGCAATAAGAAATATACAAATACCTCACATCATGTATGACACATGCTTAACTCACATAGGATCATCACAGACTCTCAACCAAATAATAGAATGAATTCGAATTTAATCCACAAGTACTAGAGTAAAAAACATGAGACTAAGAGTCTCAAAAGTAGCAATTCTCACAATTCAAAATGCTTTTTACAAACAAAACACTTGCATCATACAATCAAAAATAGCACCAACAAGAAATTGAGCCAAAAATTAGGAATTTTCCCACCCCACACTTAAAAATTTACTTTGTCCCCAAAGTGAACTTTTAAAGTAAGAGATAAAAATACTTCTTGAGGCCTCTAGGACTAGATAGTAGTATCTTTTCGCATAAAAAAGCATCCAAAAGACCCCACACTTAGTTTTCGCTACATTCTTTAGCTCAGGTTTCCGGTACTCATACTTTCCATCAACTTGTGACTCAACAAAAATTAAAACTACATAAAGTAAAAGAAAAAATAAAAACTCAAAAGAAAACATACCTACTTAACTTGGGTTGCCTCCTAATCAGCGCCTGATTTAGTATTGTGGCACGACCCAACTACGGCTTAGCCATTTTTCTTTATCTTCTTCCATACATTTGAAGGCAATATTCTGATTCTTTTTACCCCACTTGGGTGTAAAATCTCAAGGGCAATAAATTTTTTAACTTTAACCTTTTTAGACTCATCAATTTGCATTAATTCGAGCTTAAATAGTAGTGGCTTAGACAGCTCAATAAGGTAGTACAAAGAGGTCTTTGGCGGACTAACCACCCCACACTTATCCCCTTTAATAACAGTAATCATGCATAAGTCCTTATAGTGGGATAGTGTGTTAAGCAACTTATAAACTTTAAAAATTACTTCTTCACCCTCCAACCTCATTTTAAGCGTACCCTCTCTCACATCAGTTAACGTTCTTCCCATTGCTAAAAATGGATGACCTAAGATGATTGGTACTTGTTCGTCTGCCTAAAAATCTAGAACCATAAAGTTAGAAGGAATAATAAATTTACCAACCTTTATGAGGACATCCTCAATAATTCTTTTCGGGCGAGCTATGGTCCCATTCGCCAACTGTAATAGTACAGAGCTCGGTCTAAGTTTCCCCAAGCACAATATATTGAATAGAGATAAGGGGCATCAAGTTGATACTTGCCCCTAAATCACTAAATGCCTGCACTACCTCGCTATTGCCAATCTGAATAGGGAGAGTAAACTTACCTAGGTCCTTAAGCTTTTTTGGCATCTTTTGAGTAACCATTAAACTATATTCTTCAGTGAGATCTACCACTTCTATATTTTGTAATTTAACTTTATTAGCCACCACATCCCTCAAGTACTTAGCGTACATTTAATTCTTTGAACATGTCAAAGAACTTAAAACATGCATCCTCCTTCGCTTTTCATTGCCTCTGAGAGAAAGAAAGTGATGGCATCTGCTTTTCCTCTGCTTCAGCAATTTTAGTTTTCGAATACTCAGACTTTCTTAAATTTTCAGCAACTTTACCATTTACCTGTTCAGTCACCACATCAACATCTACCTCTTTAGTTGCCTTTGGAGGTTCTTATTGAAGCTCTTTACCACTCCTTAAAGTGATTGCCATATCCTATTTTAGATTTTCTGTATTGCCTGGCAAATAACCTTGAGGCCTGGTATTCAGTGTTTGTTGTCACTACACCAACTAAAACTCTAAGATCCTCGTGGCCACTTGTTAATTCTTTAATTATACCTGTTGACTTTTCATGTCCGCAACCATTTGTGGTTGACCAGCTAAAAGTTGTTTTATCATCTCCTCCACATTACTAATTGACTGATTTAGTTGTGCTTGTGGTTGCTGAATTTGCTGTTGTTGGGCGTTCCAAGGATGATTTAATGGTTGAGTCTACCACTTCATGTCGTATGTGTTCCCATAATTTTTCATTTGACCATTTCCTACTTACATCACAGATTCTGGATCGGCCACACATATAGCCGCAGAATAACCACTGTTGCTGCAAACTTCACACCAACCACAATTTGCTGAACTGCATTAACTATTGCAGTAGGCTGTGTAGCTCCCAATTTTAGGCTGTTGAACTCAATGTTTATCATGTTTTGCAATGTTGAAACCTGAGCTGATAAAGCAGTGTATTGGTCCACCTCTAACAATCCTATAATTTTCTTTGTGGCACTACTAGAATTGCCATGCCACTCTGGATTTCCCTGGGCTATGCGGTCCAATAAAGTGTACAACTCATCATATGTCATCTTAAGAGTTTGACCACCTGCAAATGAATCTAATAATATTTTTGTATTATGGTCAATAGACTCTACAAAAGTATGAGCAAGTACCTCATTAGACCGTTGATGGTGTGAACAGTCTCGAAGAAGAGCCTTGAACTGCTCCCAAGCATGATAAAGATTCTCATCTGGCTTTAGTTTGAAGCACACCATCTCGCTGCAAAGTCTCCCAGTCTTGCCAGATGGGAAGAACCGAATAAGAAATTTTCTGGACATGTTATCCCATGATATGATTGAATTTGTTGGTTCCACATTAACCACTTTTTTGTTTCCCCAATCACTGAAAAGGGGAACAACTTCATCTTTACATAGTCTGAGTATTTACCACCGTGGGAATAAATATGTCACTGATTTCTAGGAAATTTTGCAAGTGGACCTATGGATCTTCATGTGAAAGCCCTGTGAACTATCCATTACTAATCAAAAACTGTACCATATTCCGTTTGAGTTAAAAATTGCCTTCAAATGCCGGCTTCTAAAATGAGGATGTCAAATTGGTTGGAAGTGGGATTGCCACTTCTCTGACTGTCTTGCGGGCTACTTGTTCATCAGCCATGATGGCAAGATTCTCTTGGTCTTCTTGGATTTGTAGAATTCTGGGAAGAAGGATTGCTTCTCTATTTATTTGATAGAAAAGCTGCTTAGGTTTGGAGCTTGGTTCAACCGAGTCCTGATCCCTTACCAACTTACTACTTTGTAAACCTATTTCCTGCAAACACAAAATAAATACCAAGTGTAAAAATACCAAATAAATCTAAAAGTAAAACTAAAAATAAAACAGTTGCCAAATTACAAGTCCTCGGCAACAGCGCCAAAAACTTGACAGTGCACACGCAAGTGTACGTGGTCTACCAAGTAGTAAAGTAACCTTCAAGAAAACTGAGTTATCGATCCCATAGGGACTTGATCTAACAAATATTCAATTCTAGTTCACAGTTTAGAATAATTTAGTGCAAGAGTAACCAAAAAGAGAGTTTGTAATTTGTAACCTAAAGAAAAGTAAATAATGCGTAAATTAAAAGTCTTGAAACAATCAATGGAGTAAAGCCTACGGTTAAAGAGCTTTGAACAATCATACTATATTATTGAACTTCATTCGTTAATTTGCTTATCTTGGTTGTTGATTAGTAGGGTTAATTGCATGATCATGGTCTCCCGATCTCTAATCGTTTACCGAACTTGGATATTACAACTATATCATTGAGTGGGGATGTAATAATTTAATTAAGTATTTTAAAGCTATCATCCTACGTTTGAATCAAGTAAGGCTTCTAAGTACATCCCTATCCTAAATGCTAATTTGAATTCCTCATTTCATAAAAGAATACAAACCATACTTTGTTCATCCCATATTCTATCCTCCTATTCCCTCTCCTGAGATCACAAGGGTGACAATAGATGTATTTTTTGGGTGATCAATACATCAAATAATTAAATCAAGAATAAACAAACAACCAATAACAATAAGCAAATCAAACAAAATCAATCCAAAATAATAGTACTCATGTTCTTGGATTTAACCCCGGAAAGAGAGTTTTTAGCCACTCATAGCCATAATTAACATCCAAATAATTGTATGAATGATTAAAACCTTACAAAAAGAATAAAAACCTAAAAAGAAGTTGTGGTAGCCTCTAATGTTGTTTCAATCGATCTACAGGTTCCAAGATGTCAAAAGTGTGTTTTAAGACGTTATATTTATAGTAGACAAGTCATAAATCAAATAGGATTAGGTTTCCATATCGTCCTTGTTCAGCTGGGACCATTTTTCCTAATTTTTATGTTCACCGTATCGCGCTAACATGCCAATTTCTATAGGACCGCGAAGTGGCATAATCAAGCAGAGATTTTGGAATTTAACAATTGCAGATTCACTCTTCACCGCGATGCGGTGTCTCCTTCATTGCTATTATGACCGCGACATGGTGGGTCATTATTTTGGGCCCCTTATTAATCCAATGGTGTGTCTCATACACCAATAGGACACTCCTACAATCTACACGCACCCTGGATATTCCAGGTCTCCAAATTGCGCTAAATTTTGTATTGTTCTTTCGTTGATCCATTCCGTGCCTTTTTGAGTTGTTCACTTGATTTGAAGCTTGTATATACTTAATATAGCATCATAATCCATTGATAATTCATCCTATAGCATTAAACATAACAATTTAGAGCTCAAAACAACACAACATTCAAGATGGCAAACTAGAAATACGAGCTAAGACCAGGCTTGCCCACATTGATCTTAAGCTTATTGTTTTAACTGTTGTTTTGATCCAATTGACCCTTGAAAATTATAAATAAGTTTTTTAATATATAAATATATAATAACAACCTTAGGAACTCGTTAATCACGCTAGAACCTAACACGATAGACTAGACAAACACTAAGCTCAAGTTAGTCACACTAGTTTTCTTAGTTGAATTCTAAATGCTCAATTTGAATCAAAACTCATGTGAAAACACCATTAAACATTGTAAAAACATACATGCACACTTATATGCACAGTTATATCATTATAAACACATTAAGAACATAAATTATCCTCAAAACAATGCTAAATAGGATAGAATAGTGATAGTAGAATGCATAAATACACCTAACATCAAGAACCACCACCAGTTGCACCAGAATACATAGCTGTTACAACATATAACACATCTGTTATGTATCTTCTTCATCATGGATTGATTAGAAGGCTAGGTTAAGAAAAGTAAACTTACCATGTACATATACCACAGGCCCATATTGGTCATCTTCTTAAAGCCTTAGGGGAAAAAGGTATTCATGGTGAAGGTTTTTGTACGTTGCTTGGAATTTATGGTCTTTCTTAAAATAGCCTTTTGTTTGGCATCAAGTTCCGCATATATTTCCATTTTATTCAATGGTCCCTGAACTTCAATAGCTTTTAGAGGAGGAGTTGAAATTTTTTTGGTTTCATATTTGAGAGTATATGTCTAATTTCTTTTTTCTTCTTCTAAACCTCCACCGTAGGAGTATATGGCTAGCTCACCTTCTTGGATGGTATGAAACCTCTCTTGGATTTTAATTTCTCAACAGTATTAGCGATAACATCTATTTCTTCAAAGATCTTATCCTAGCTGTCCATGCACTCATTGCATTTGTAATGAGAATATGAGAGTGAAGAGACCACTATAAGGGATGATTTCAAACAAATTTATTTTTCCTCGAGCATCAATATGCTCATCATTATTACTGGCAGCAGCATCAACATCAGCATGGCTGCTACCAACATCAACAACTCAACCAACAATACCCCAGAAGTAGCACCTGGATCTGTTGCAGCGGGTTGGTCATGAAGAGTCCCAATATTAGGCGAACCTTTTCTAAGTGCTCTTCTTATGGTTGTTTCTCTAGCCAATTCCTTCTTTATTAAATCCACCATTGGGTCTACTATTGTATCACCAAGACCTAGAGTTATAAAAGAAGTCATCTCCAACTCTTGTTGAGTGGGTACGATTCATGGATGCACAACCTAAAAAAGGGTGTATACGCTTAAAGAAAATTATAATTCGTAGTTAGTTGGGGAATATGTTATACGCTTAAAGAAAATTATAATTCGTAGTTAGTTGGGGAATATGTTAACACATATAACTTATACAAAAGATGATCTTTATAGTACAACAGATGATTTATATGTGGTAATAGATTAACAATCTATTACATTAGATTACCATCTACTGCATAAGTTGCAGTAGATAGGTAATCTGTTAAGTTAGGTTCAGAGAACCAAAGCAACTAATGAGTAATATTTTGCAAGAAAAGACTCATCTATTGTAACACATTACCAATATGTTGCACCAGATTGGTAATCTATTAAGATAAATTATAATAGATTACCAATTTATTGTGACATATGGATCATCTATTTCAAAATCTTTCTTTGAGTCAAATTATTTTACTTGAAAGAAGACTTACTGCATCATCTGGAGGGTTAAAGAGATCAACCTACTTAATTTTTGTGTTGCTCTTTGCATCCAACCACCTAAGGATCCTTGGATGAGAAAACTCATCTGGGTAATCCTTGAATTGCTTTCGGTGGAAGGAATGACTTGATATGCCCAAGCCTAAAAAATATAAACAGGAAGCAAACCAAAAAAAGTAATAATAATTTTTCAATATAAACTAATGTAAGAGTATATAAATAGTTATTATATTTACCATGAAAGACCAAAGAAAGCAGTACAAGGTGATTGTCTTTGAGGATAGCTTTGTCAATAAAAATTTGACAGTTAACTTGTAGTTGTCATATCCTTAGGGATAATTATTGAATTTCTCAAGAACCTCAACAATCTCCAACAAATCATCTTTTATGACTTTGTAGGCGTCTCTTGCTAATATAACAGAATGGGCAAACCAAACTAAGAACAATTGCTCTTTGTACTTCTTTGGTATGACTTTATCCTTGAGATCTTTTAATAACATCGTGGCTCTGTAGCCACATCCAGCAATGTCTAATAACCCATCTATTAATTTCTTGCATTTATTGGTTTTGGTGGGTGGTCGCTTGGACAATGCCTTGTCTTTATTTGATGGTAGTGGTTTCGCTTTCCTGATTGCCTTGGACTTTTTGTGGGGTGTTTTCTTGATGAGAGGTTCTTTTGGATAATGGCATCTTAAGCCTATCACTATGACAAACTCTTTCATGTTAAAACAAACCGGCATGCCACAGTAGTTGATCCAGATTCCATCCATCTTTTTGCCCCCTCCTTCAAATCTTTATCATCCCTCACGTACTTGATCCTGCACTTGAGAAAACCATATACCATTCTCATTTGGAAACAGGCATTGTTGTCCTTCAGCAGGCCAAGAAAGTGTCCAAAGTAGCTCTTCAAAATTCCTCTATTTTTTCTTTCTTCCTAGTATCCCTAAATACATAAAATGGTTTCCCCAACTGAGATTTAACTGCAAAATCACCAGTTAGTTCTGCAGGGTCATCTATCGGCATCTCAACTTGAAATCTATCAATACTAATAACTCTGACAAGATCATGCTGAAATTTCAATCTTAATTCACATCCCATTGGTGATGCATTATTATCATGTTGATCGTCATCTTTTCACTTTCTACTTTCTCCTCTTTTTATTTATCTTTTTCTTTTTCCTCCTCACTTTTATTTTCCTCACCAGCCTCTAAATACCCTTCTCCTCCTCCCTCAACATCATTTTTATAAATTTTCTCAGCTTCAGTTTTCCCTGAGTTCAGGAAGTTCCTCTGAATCCATCTGTACTCTAGCCTTTTTTGTTAGGTGGTCAGAAGTTGATCCATTTTCAGTTTCTTTTCTTTTGGGAGACATTTTTTAACCATAAACAACAAAAAAATAAAAAATACATTACAATTATCGTCTGCATAACTTTTTAAAAAAGGTAAGACAAATTTCAATAAATTTTTATATGCTACATTACAAAAAAATATTCCAACAGCTAACCTATCAGTTGGAACAAATAGATTATTTGTTTGAAGACTTATTTAATATCTCCCAACAGATATCCACCTGTTGCAACAGATAGACCACCACCACCATCACCAAGACCACCACCAATGCCAACAATACCACCACTAAGACCACCACTAATTCCATCGAGATCACCAATACCACCACCACCAAGACTACCAATACTACCACCAAGACCTTCAAGACCACCACCAATGCCACCACCACAACCAATACCACCAATTCCACTACCACCACCACCACCACCAAGACCACCAATACCACCAATACCAACACCACCACCAACAACCACTAACAACACCATAAATATACTCGAATAATACCATGACAGTCAATGAAACACTACGACAATAACTAGGGTTTTCTTGGATTCTTCCTACATTTTTAGCATCAAACTCAAAATTGTTAACCCAGTCTCGAAGATAATACAACTTAAAGTCTTCTTTTTCATCATTAACTAGAAAAGCCTAATTTTTAGAAAAAAGAACAAATATAGAACTCTTTTCGAACTCTGTTACCTGTGAAGACAGAGAAAATGGTCGAATTTAACAACTACATGGTCAAAAATGGGAAGAAAATCTATTTGTTATGAAGGGTTGAGTAATATGTTGAGTAGTTGTTGTTTGTATTGTTGAGAGAGAGAGAAAAAAGCAAGAAGTGGAAATTCGAAATGAAAAAAGCAAGAAGTGGAGATTCAAAATGATGAAATGGTTTTCCTACAAATGGATGATTTGTATGAGTTGATTTGTATTTTGAAAAAGAATAACAAGTTTTGAAAATATTAATTTGGTTCGAATTGAGCTTAATTAATTTTTAAAAGAGATAAATTTTAATTGTTTCATCATAAAAAATTATATTAAGTTCAATTGAAACACTAATGAATTTAATATTAGCTTAATAATAATTTAAATCAACTTAGGTATCTCAAATAGTAAGTTAATAGGAATCGTTTCAACTCAGATTGATCGATTGACGACTTAAATTAAGAGGAATGCAATACCAACATCATACAATTACAACGACTCAATTGAAATTATAGTTAGACCTATGAACTCATACATAACTATAGGTATCTTAAATAATAAGTTAATATGAATTGTTTCAACTTAGATTGATCAATTGGCGACTCAGGTTAAGAGGGACGCAATACCAATATCATGCAATTGCAGCGACTCAATTAAAATTATAGTTGGACCTATGAACTCATCCATGATTCTAGCTAAATCAATTTAGGTATCTAAAAATAATAAGTTAATATGAATCATTTCAATGCAAATTTATCGATTGACGACTTATGTGTGGAGGAATGCAATACCAATATCATATAATTGCAGCGACTCAATTGAAATTATAGTTGGACCTATGAACTCATCCATAATTCAAGCTAAATCAGTTAAAGTATCTCAAATAATAAGTTAATATGAATTGTTTTAACTCAGATTGATCGATTGACGACTCAGGTCAGGAGGAACGCAATACCAACATCATACAATTGCAGTGACTCAATTAAAATTGTAGTTGGACCTATAAACTCATCAATCTAGCTAAATCAATTGAAATTGTAGTTGAAACTATGAACTCAATTAAGATTGTATTAAAATAGATGTTCAATATATTGTAACAGATTAAAACAGATGTTTAACCTGTTGCAACAGATGACTTATCTATTGTAAATATCAAATAGACGTTGCCATCTATTACGACAGATGACTGAGATTTTGAAAAATGTCAAATCGATATCGAGATCTATTGCAACAGATGACTTCTCAGTTTTAAGATATTTTTGTATTTTAAAGTAATTTTCTGTTCAAAATAAAAAAGATAAAATACTATGGCGGTAAAACATATTTCTTGGATAACTCAAAAATCACCTCCTTGAGTTGTCTTATCTTTTCTTTTCAAAGTCATCGTCTTCTCGTGCCCCTCTAAGTTATTAATAAATATTTAAACCCATCTCTAGAATTATCTCTCCTTCAATCATAAATTAATTCATCTTTTTTTTTCTCTTTCGCTCCTCTTTAGGGTAGTCATAATCATCTTCTTTTTTTCTCTTTCTTTTTTTTTCTATATTTTCTCTCCTTTTTCACATGAGGATCCTTTCGGGTCTCAACCGATCTATATTTTTTCTCAATTGAAATTGGTGTTTTGATCCCTTTTCTTTTGATATTGCAGGTATGATTACTATTTCTCTTTTCTTCTCATCTTCTTCTTTGCATGTTAATTAAATTAGTTATTTAGATATATTATTTTTTAATTTACCCATTACCCATATCCTATTTATTGAGAAAATTAAAGGAAAGGTGAATTTTAAGTCATGAATGAACAAATCGTTGTTTTTATTAAAATATGCAAAAAAAAAATCATCTGTTGGGAGAACTTAAAAATCCTTATTGGAAGTATCATTTTTTTTGTACATCTTTTTATTTATTTCTTTGTTGTTGATGCTATTTTTTATATTGGTGTTGTTGAAACTTATGGTGTTGGTATCGTTGATGGTGTTGAAACATACGGTGTTGTTTCTTTGTTGTTGATGTCGTTGTTGGTATTGGTGGAGTTGTAACAGATTTCCCACTGTTGCAACTGATGAATCATCTATTGGTATAAATCCAATAGCTCTTCCAATAGATGACCCGTCTGTTGCAACAGATGGAGCTACTGTTGGAACAAATCAAACCACTAGCAAGGCTAGTTTGATTTATTCCAATAGATGACCCATAAGTTGCAACATGTCGTTCATCTGTTGCTACAGATGTGTTGCTTGTTGCAACAGATGGCTAATCTGTTGAACAAATGGGAAATCTGTTGCAATAGATGGGTCATTTATGGGAACGCTTATTGTAATGTGTTGTATTTATTCAATTTTGTGTTACCCTTTTTTAAAATTATGCAGATATAAATTGTAATATTCTTTTTGTTCTTCTATTATTTAACATCAATTATTTTTATCTTGTTTATAGATATAAGAAAGTGAAAGTTGATCAACTTTTGCCTGACCAACACAAAAGGCTAGAGTAAAGATGGGTTCGGAGGAATAAGATGCTTGCAGATTGAACTACTTCATATGTGGGAGATATATATTACTAATCATGCTATTGTGAATACACACATAGAGTACATTGATTTTGTGAATATTATTTTTTATCGATTAGGCATTGATCATTCAAACAAGATATCTGTAATTTTACAGTTAAGTTTCATCGGTCTGAGCTAATATGGCTGAGGGACTTTGTAGGTGGTGTCAATATCCTTTTACGGTTTAATGATGATTTTGCAAATGTTTATGTGTCAAGTTTAGTGAAGGGATAAATTTTTGGTGGCATTGTAAAAAGATTCAATAGTGATTGGACTGATTTTAAGTGTTTAATGGACTTTTGAAAGGCCTTCGAAGCGTCATACTGTTGCAAACAAGAACGAAAATCAATATAGTTATTTCCTAGCCCAAATTTATATGGTTGGGTTGCTTGGGGTGATGATTATACAACATAAGGTGCAGTAGGCTGCGAGGGAAAAGGTAGTTAATGAAGATTATATCATCTCAAACCTTATTAAAGAAGAAAAACAGGGTACTAAGGAACGTGTAGTAAATCTGGACGATGAAATTGACTTAAAACATGAAAAATCTGCATGAGGTACAAATATGAAACTATATCCAAAAATAAAAATCTGTCAATCGTCTCTTTCAAAAGAAAAATACTGCAGATGGACACTTTGCTAGGGAACTGTAACTAGTTATCGCGGTCGGAATGATCATGTCACCCAAAAACTAGGGTCATGATGGCACTTGTCGCGGCGTACCTTGACAAGTAAGCCTATCATCCAAACTGAATGAAATGAGACGAAGATAGAAATATCCCAAGGTAAGGCTTCTAGAACGAAGCCGAACCATATAAATAATCATAACAGTTCGGAAAGAACTTATCCAAACTACCAATCATGCCCAAAACCAGGTGTCAATAGTGTAAGAACTACTAATACAATCCAAGAGTCAAATACCCCCAAAAAATAACCACAAAGGAATAATAACTGTCTCCGAATACTAATAAAGACATAACTAGTATAGAAAGATAGAGGTGAACTTCGTACGCATGAATGTCCAACCCCTACCTTGAAAGCTCCAACAATCGCATACTCGAGGTGGGACCTGCACCGAAAGGGCGCAGTAGGCATGAGTACGGTCCACTTGTACTCAGTAGGTATCATAGGCTGACCAAGAAAAATAGTAAATAAAGCATGCAAAATATACACAAGGGCATGCCACCTGCAATTAGAAAATGTCCCAAAATGGCAGCCCACACCGCTTGCACTAATAGTTCTAATATATCTCACATTATTTCAAAAATACACCAAGGTATAGAACACGAGTATACATTATGTCACATATAAATAGAACAAGAGAGAACATGTAGTTACAAGATCATCAAATATAAGTAAAGGAAGGTAAGATAAATACATAGATGACAAGTCAATAAGGCAATACACCACAACATAAACATAATAAGGTATGTGCAATGTATATGATGATGATGATGATGATGATAATGATGATGATACACGAGGTCGTCGTACAACCTCTGGGATCGTTGCACAATCTCTGTATACACCTACAGAGTAAAGCTTCCCGACGTAGGACCCATGAGGGGTTCGTTAACCCATATACAATCCACATATCTCATATCTCCTTTTCGGTATATCCCTCGAAAAGGATTTTATAAGGTGTTACAATATTTTTTTTAAAAAAGGTGTGGCCAGTATTTCTCAGATGCTGCCACGATGGTACCAATATTTCATGAATGAGTATGATATGAAGATGTAATGCTCACAACCAATCACAATGAGTATTTCCACAACCAATCACATGATATATTTCCACACCTAACCACAATGATACATTCCCACAATCACGTGAGCCAATATCCACTTATTATTTTCGTCTCATCCATTAATTTCCATATGTATAATATGTCAATAAAGTATGAATATAATCATAATACACCAATGGAACCACATTAAACAATACATTACAATTATTCACACGTATTCAAGGCTATCAATATCACATAGGACCCCACAAGGTCAAACATATCATATAATATCTCAATTTCGATAATTACATCACATATAGGCCCCCACATAGACACAACACATAGATAGCCATTTTTCATGATTAGTTCTCACCCTTAACATGCATTTTGTACCATTATTTACTACCCAACCCAGTCAGAAGAGTTAAGCCATAACCTACCTCGAAAGCCGAAATCGATCCGCTACACTTGAACCGGTGGCCTTACCTTTCACGACCAATCTCGAACTTCACTAAAACCATCAAATATGAAATCTACGCATTAAAACAAAACCAAGGACACCTATATTGACTACTTTTGGTTCGGGGTCAAAACGGACCCCTAAAAAGAATTTTCAAAAAAGAAGGGTAAAATCGAAACTTTACTTCAAAAACATGTTCCCCATATTTTTAGAAACCTCCATCTGAAAACCCAAGTTAAATCGAGTCCAAAACAGGGTTCAAATTGAAGAAAAACCATTTTTGAGCTTTACCGGGTAAAATCTTTAAAATCCGGGTTAAAATCAAGAATCGGAGTTGATTTGAAGGTTAAATTGATAAAAAAAAAAACTAGTAATTATAAGATAAAAGTATTATTCAAATGAAAAGGAGTGAAATTTGGGTTTAAAATCATGCCCTAAGATTTTTGGGATTTTGAGGAATTTATCAAGAAATTACTAAGAAAAAGGGTGAATTCTTACCTTTAATTCGTAATAAAATCAAGAAAAAGGTGTTAATCTTGCTTCCCAAGCTCCCACAAACTCTACTTTTAAACTCCCATACTATTTAAGGTTTAACTCCCAAGAGGCAAGATGAAAAATGAGCAAAATAGGTCAGGAAAAGGTTATTTATCAGTTCAGATTTTTCTACACTGCTGTCTAAAAAGCTATTTTTTTATTTTTTAAACTCAATCCGGACTTTAACGGGATGCTCGGGATTCGTTCAAAGTCCGATTTATACAAACAAACTATATAACCACACTAAATTTGATGTTCCGGACGCGCTGGCGATATCATATTTTCAAAAAAATGTCATTTTCACAAAATTGACCCCCAAAATCCGATATCACAATTTTTCAAATCGAAGGTCGAAATGAGATTTAAAAGCCGTAAAACCATATCAAATATGCTCACACCCTAAAATCGATATTCCGGATCTGCTGGTAAAGTCGGATTTTCCATCCGAGGTCATTTCGATCAAATATGAGTCCCACACCCATATTTTCAATTTTCTAACTTTCTGATCAATAGGTCAAAATGAGCTCGGGTGCATCGAGACCCGAACCAAGGGTCTACCTAGCCTAAAATCGATATTCCCGAGCTGCTGGCGTAGTTCATTCGGTCATCCATCGTATGGATCAAAATATATCTACATAAGTCTAAAATAAGCCTCTCGAAGCCATAAAATACCACAATATTGCATAAATGATACCAAAATGCATCGAAAATCATGTCAATCACTCCCACACCCCGAAAATATCATAATGCAACTACGGGAAGGGGTAAAATAGTCAAATCACACAAAATCACAAATTTCACATATTTCATCAAATTTTTAGGTCGTTATATCATCTACCACTAAAAATCTAGTTCGTCCTCGACTAAGGCAAAGAAATACCTGAATTAATGAAAAGCTGGGGATAGGAACTACGCATATCAGACTCAACCTCCCAAGTAGCTCCATCTACAGGTCAATGTCGTCACAGGACCTTAACCATAGGGATCACTCTACAACGCAACGACCTAATATCCCTAGCCAAAATAAAAACCAGTTCCTCAATAAAGGACAACCGCTCATCTAACCGAATCGAATCCCATTGAATGACATGAGACTCATCAGGAATATAGCGACGAAGCATAGAAGCATGAAAAACTGGATGAACAACTGATAGATCATGGGGCAAAGCCAACTCATAAGCTACATCACCAACAGTCTGAAGAATCTCAAATGGACCAATATACCTGGGGCTAAGCTTGCCCCTCTTCCCAAACCTCATCACACCCTTCAAAGGTGAAACTCAAAGGAAAACACGATCACCAATACCAAATATCAAGGCACGAAGTCTATGATCAGCACAACACTTCTGCCTACTCTGAGCCGCTCTAAGTCTATCCTGAATGATTCGGCCCTATCTAAAGACACATGAAGTAAGTCCATACCTCGAGGTCTCACCTCTGAAACATCAAACCAACCTTCTGAAGAGCGACAATGCCTACCATACAATGCCTCAAACGTAGCCATATCAATACTAGAATGATAGCTATTATTATATGCAAATTCTGCTAAAGCCAAATGCTGCTCCTACTGGCCACCAAAATCCATCACGCATGCGCGAAACATATCCGTCAAAACTTGTATAGTCCGCTCTGACTGGCCGTCAGTCTGGGGGCAAAACGCTGTACTAAGATCTACTTGAGTACCCAACTCATCTTGAAAAGTCTTTCAAAAGTGAGATGTAAACACAGGACCTCGATCTAAAATAATGGACACAGGTACACCATACAAATACACAATCTCACAAATATAGATACGGGCCAACCTCTCAGCACTGAATGAGACCTGAACTTGAATAAAATGAGCTGACTTGGTCAATCGATCCACGATGATCCAAACACTGTTAGAACCATAAGATGTATGAGGCAAACCAATCACAAAGTCCATAGTGATGCATTCCCACTTTCACTCAGGAATGAGTAACCGCTGAAGCAAACCACCAGGTCTCATATGCTCGGCCTTCACCTGCTAACAACATAGGCAACGAGCCACAAAATCTACTATATCTCGCCTCATACCACCCCACCAGTAGTGTTGTCTCAAATCATGATACATCTTAGTCACACTTGGATGGATGGATTATCTGGAACAAAAGGCCTCCTCCAAGATCAACCTAATCTAGTCACCCACTTTCAGCACACAAACTCAGCCTCTAATCCGCAAAACTCCATCTGAATCAAGTAAGGCTTTCTTAGCCTCTCCACTCAATACCTTGTCTCGAATTGATGAATTTCCTCCATCAAAGAAGATCTAGCATCTACAAATACGAAAACATGCCCCGATGTTGAAATATCAAGTCTAACTATCTGATTAGCTAAAAACTAAATCTCTAAGGCCAAAAGCCTCTCCTAGGTTAAAAGATGCACCAAGCTACCCATGCTAGTTGACTCCCGACTCAAGGCATCCACAACTACATTAGCCTTTACCAGATGGTAGAAAATAGTCAAGTCATAATCCTTAAGCAACTCAAGCCAACGACGCTGCCTCATATGAAAATCTTGCTAGTAAAAAAGTACTAAAGGCTACGATAATTCGAGAAGATCTCATAATGGACTCCATACAAGTAATGCCTCCACAACTTCAAGGCAAACACAACTGCGCACCGCTCCAAATCATGGGTAGGATAATTTCTCTCATGAGGCTCCAATATTGACGAGATGCATACACAATTACCTTACCCTTCTGCGTCAACACAACACCTAACCCAACACCTGAAGCATCACAAAAGATAATAAAGCCCACGCCCCCTTGGGCAAAGCCAATATAAGAGCTAAAGTCAACAAATCCTTGAGGTTTTGAAAGACCGCCTAATAATATCATACCACTGAAAGAAATTCTTATTTTGAGTGAACTTGGTCAACGAAGCTACAATAGAAGAGAAACCCTCAACAAAACACTAATAATACCCGACTAAGCCAATAAAACTCCAAATCTCGGTGGGTGAAGTAGGTCTAGCCCAATCACAAATTGTTGCAACCTTAGCTGGATCAACCATAATACCTTCCTTAGTCACCACATGACCCAAGAAAGAAACAGACTCCAACCAAAACTCGCACTTAGAGAACTTAGCGTACAACTTTTCATCCCTCAATCTCTAAAGGACAAATCACAAATGCTCCTCATGCTCAACCTTACTCTTGGAATAAACCAAGATATCATCTATAAATATAATAACAAAGGAGTCAAGATACGGTCGAAACACTTGGTTCATCAATTCCATGAATGCGGCAGGGGCATTGGTCAACCTGAAGGACATGACCAAGAACTCATAATGACCATATCGAGTCTAAAAAGCAGTTTTTGGAATATCCAAAGCTTGAATCCTTAACTGGTGATAACCAGACCTCAAATCAATCTTCAAAAAAACCACAACACCTTAGAGCTGATCAAATAAATCATCAATGTAAGGAAGAGGATACTTATTCTTAACCGTCACCTTATTTAACTGTCGATAATTAATACACATCTGCATAGACCTATTCTTTTTCTTCACAAACAAGATAGTGCACCCTAAGGTGAAATACTAGGTTGGATAAATCCCTTATCCAACAACTCCTGCAACTGATCCTTCAGTTCCTTCAACTCTGCTGAGGCCATCCTGTAAGGAGGGATAGAAATGGGCTTGGTGCCTGGCTTAACATCAATAATAAACTCAATATATCAATCCGAAGGCATACTAGGCAAGTCCGTAGGGAACACATCTATAAACTCACAGACAATACAGACAAAATCTAAGGAAGGAGGTGAAATAACACTGGTGTAATGAATATGGTCCAAGTAAGATAAACATCCCCTCTCAACTAATTTACGAGCCTGAACATAAGATATGACCCTCTTAGGACCTTAATGAAGTATACCCTTCCAAGCTATCCTTGGCACACCTGATGAAGCTAAAGCCACAGTCTTTACATAATAATTTAGGATGCCATGAGAAGGAGAAAACCAATCCATACCTAAAATAACATCAAAATCGATCATATCTAACACAAATAAGACTATCAAAGTTTCACGCCCGGCAAAAGTCACAATACAAGATCGATGGGCCTGATCCATCACTAAAGAATCACCTACCAGGATGGATACATAAATAGGCATGGCAAGAGGCTCACTAACAGAATCAAAACACGAAGCAAAATATACAGACACATAGGAGAAATTTGACCCTGGATTAAATAATACAAATGCAGGTCTGAAACAAATGGGGATAATACTTGTAATCACAGCATCAGAAGACTCTGCCTCAGGTTTGGCTGGTATAGCATAACACTATCTATGACTACCAACTGGCTGAGTAGCCCCACAACCACCAATACAGGCTCTACTATCTTTACCTCTTCCACCTTTGGTAGAACACCTACGTCTCACAGATGAAATAATAATAACTCTAAACACACAACGAGAATAGTCCTTGGCCATATGGACAATCTCATCACACACATAGCCACCTTTACGACCAGTCTTAATAGGAGAAGGTACAACTGGGCCCGAACGACCACCCTGAACTACTGGACTAGAAGGTCCACTACCTGAACTCTATAATGCCGCCTGTACTAGCCTACCATGGTATCCACGAGAACCTCTAAAATTTTTGCCTCGAGAGGTATGACTCCTGAACTCACGAAAATATCGCGCCTTCTTGGCGCCTCCATGAGATGCACTAAGAATACCCTCTGTCATCTTAGTATGATCCACAATACTCTTAAAAGAAGCCCCAAACACAACCATCTGAGATGTAGCCAACTGAAGAGAGACATCTAAACCCTTCATAAACTTTTAAATCTTCTTAGACTCGGTAGAAATGCTATCATAGGAATATCTGGATAGGGCATGAAAGCGTGCCTCATACTCAGCAACTGTCATGGAGCCTTATTCCAATTGAACAAACTCATCCCACATAAGATCTCTCAAGCTGAAAGGCACAAATCTCTCTAGAAAGGCATCAATAAACTGATCCCATAATAACTAAAGAGCATCAACAAGCCTACAAACGACAAATGATATTCACTAATTTCTCACATGTCTCAACTGATATGTACTATAAGCCACACCATCCGCGTAGAAAAAGTGAAATACAACTTAGAACACAAGATATGAAAGAATTCGTACGATAAGGAATAAAATAAGTAAAGTTTCCTAAAGACATCCTATAGCCTCTCGAAGATAGATACGGACGTCTACATACTGATCCGTAAGACTCTATTAGACATCCCATTCTTACACCATTGAGACCAATGAAACCTGGCTGCTCTGATATCAATTTGTCATGACCCAAAAACTATGTCATGATGGCACTTGTTATGGCATACCTTGACAAGTAAGCTATTACCCAAACTGATATGAATTGAGAAGAAGATAGAAATATCCTAAGGTAAGGCTTCTAGAATAAAGTCGAACCATATAAATAATCATAACAATGCAGAAAGAACTTATCCAAAATACCAATCATGCCCAAAACCAGGTGTCTATAGTGTAAGAACTACTAATACAATCCAAGAGTTAAATACACTGAAAAATAACCATAAAGGAATAATAACTGTCTCCAAATACTAATAAAGACATAACTAGTATGGAAGGATAGAGGTGAAATTTGGACGCATGAATGTCCAACTGCTACCTTGAAAGCTCTAACAATCACCCGAATCAAGTAAGCTGAGGCGTACTTGAGCTAGGACCTGCACCGAAAGGGCACAGTAGACATGAGTATGGTCCACTTGTACTCAATAGGTATCATAGGCCGACCAAGCAAAGTAGTAAATAAAGCATACAAAATATACACTAAGGGCACGTTACTTGTAATCAGAAAATGTCCCACAACGGTAGCCCACACCGCTTGCACTAACAGTTTTAATATATCTCACATGATTACAAAAACACACCAAGGTATAGAACACGAGTATACATTATGTCACATATAAATAGAATAAGAGAGAACATGTAGATACAAGATTATCAAATACAAGTAAAGGAAGGTAAGACAAATACATAGATGATAAGTCAATAAGGCAATACACCATAATATAAACATAAAGGTATGTGAAATGTATATGATGATGATGATAATGATGATATACGAGGTCATCGCACAACCTTCGAGATTGTCGTACAATCCCCGTATACACCTACAGAGCTAAATCTTCCCGATATATGACCCATGGAGGTTCGTCAACCCATATACAATCCATATATCTCATATCTCCTTTCCCGAATATCCCTCAAAAAGGGTTTTATAAGGTGTTATAATATATTTTTTTAAAAAGGGTGTTGCCAGTGTTTCTCAGATGTTGTCACGGTGGTACCAATGTTTCATGAATGAGTATGATATGAAGATGTAATACTCACAATCAATCACAATGAGTATTTCCACAACCAATCACATGATATATTTTCACACCCAACTACAATGATACATTCCCACAACCATGCGAGACAATATTCACTTATTATTGTCGTTTCATCCATGAATTTCCACATGTCTCATATGTCAATAAAGTATGAATATATTCACAATACACTAATGGCACCATATTAAACAACACAATAAAATTATTCACACGTATTCAAGGCTATCAATATCACATAGGACCCCACACGGTCAAACATATCACATAATATCTCAATTTCGATAAGTACATCATATACAGGCCCCCACACGGACACAACACATAGATAGACATTTTTCATGATTAGTTTCCACTCTTAAAATGCATTTTGTACCATCATTTACTACCCAACCTAGTCTGAAGAGTTAAGTTATAACCTCCTTGAAAGTCAAAATTGGTCCGCCACACTTGAACCCGTGACCTTACCTTTCACGAGCAATCCCAAACTTCACTAAAAATATCAAATATGAAATTTACGCATCAAAATAAAACCAACGACACCCATATTGATTACTTTTTATTCGGAATCAAAACAAACCCCAAAATGAGTTTTCGAAAAAGATGGGTAAAATCGAAACTTTACTTCAAAAATATGTTCCCCTTATCTTTAGAAATCTACATCGAAAACCCAAGTTAAATCGAGTCAAAAATGGGGTTCAAATTGAAGAAAAATCATTTTTGAGCTTTACCGGGTAAAATCTTTAAATCCGGGTTAAAACCAAGAATTGAAGTTGTTTTGAAGGTTAAATTTATGAAAAACTAGGACTTGTAAGATAAAAATATTATTCTAGTGCAAAGGAGTAAAATTTAAATTTAAAATCATGCCCTAAGACTTTTTGGGTTTTGAGAAATTTATCAAAAAATTACTAAGATAAGGGGTGAATTCTTACCTTTAATCCGTAACAAAACCAAGAAAAAGGTGTTAATCTATCTTCCCAAGCTCCCACAAACTTTAATTTTAAGCTTCCATACTATTTAGGGTTTAACTCCCAAGAGGCAGATGAAAAAATGAGCAAAATAGGTCAAGAAAAAGTTATTTATCAGTGCAGATTTTTCTGCACTGCTGTCTAAAAAGCTGTTTTTTTTAAACTCAATCCGAACTTCAACGGGGTGCCTGGAATTCTTTCAAAGTACGATTTATACAAAAAAATAACCACACTAAATTTGAAGTTCCGGAAGTGATGGCGATACCAGATTTTCAAAAAAAATGTCATTTTCGCAAAATTGACCCCCGAAACTCGAAATCACAATTTTCCAAATCGAGGGTCGAAATGAGATTTAAAAAGCCGTAAAACTATACCGAACATGCTAACACCCTAAAATCGATATTCTGGATCTGCTGGAAAAGTCAAATTTTCCATTCAAGGTCGTTTAGATCAAATGTGGATGTCACACCCATATTTTTACTTTTCCAACTTTTCGATCAATAGGTCAAAATGAGTTCGGGTGCACCAGGACCCGAACCAAAGATCTACCTAGCCTAAAATCAATATTTCGGAGCTGCTGGCACAGTTCGTTTATTCATATCTCACGGATCAAAATATATCCACATAAATTCAAAATAAGGCTCTTGAAGCCATCAAAAATCACAATATTGCATAAATGATACCAAAATGCATTGAAAATCATGCCAATCACTCCCACACCCCAAAAATATCATAATGCAACTACGGAAAGGGGTAAAATAGTTAACTCATACAAAATCATAAATTTCACATATTTTATCAAATTTTGAGGTCTTTACAAATCACCTCTAGAGAAAATAACAGAACAGCAAGGAAGCAGCTTTGAGGGCACCGAGGGTTGAAATGATGTACAGTAAAGAATGAAAACTTGCACCAAGAACTTCTGAAGTTGAGATAAAGAATCAAGCCAAGACGGTAATTTTAGAAGTTACACTTGCATCCTAGGCCTTCAGATTGTGGTTCTGTTCTCGTCAGTCATAGTAAAAACAAAAAAGCTTGGAATTTCTGCCCAACTTCATACCTTTTTTTCCACTGCTATTGACCAGATCATAACCATAAACAGAAGGCATGGGATGCAAGTTAAAATCTAGAAATTGCCGCCTTAGCTTGATTCATTATTTTAACTTCAGAACTTCTTGGCACAATTTTTATTTCTTTACTGTACATTATTTCAACCCTCGATGCCCACAAAGCTGCTTCCTCGATGTTCTGTTATTTTCTCTAGAGGTGATCATTCTGACCACGCTAACTAGTCACAGTTCCCTAGCAAAGTATCTAACTGCAGTTTTTCTTTGAGAGAGACGACTGACAAATTTTCATTTTTGGATACACTTTCATATTTGCACTTGATTTAGATTTGTTATGTTTTAAGTCAATTTCGTTGGCCAGATTCACTAGAAGTTATTTGCTTGCTACCCTATGTTTTCTCTTTAATAAGGTCTCAGATGATATATTCTTTCATTGATTCCTCTTTCCCTCACAGGTATTCTCCTACGGCTCCTTCTGACGTATAATTATCTTCTTGAACAACCCATCCATATAATTTGGGCCAGGAGAATTTCTATTGATTTTTCGTTCTTGTTTGTTGCAGTGAGAGGCTTTGAAGTCCTTCTCAAAGTTCAGTACACCCTTAAAGTCAGTCCAATTGCTATTGGATCTCTACAATGCCACCAAATATTAATCCCTTCTTAAAACTTGTCATGTATAAACATGATCAACAACTGTCATTAAATCGTAATAGGGTATCTACACCATCTACATGGTCACTAGGCCTTATTAATTCTAACCTATTGAACTTCACTGTACAATGCAGGATCTTATTTGAATGATCAATTCCTAATCGGTTAAAAAACTGCATTCACAAAATTATTATACTTTATGTGTGTTTTCACGATGTCCTTATCAGTAATACATAACTCCCACACATGAAAGTGGATCCATCCATCTTCACACACCTTATTCTTTCTATCCCATTATGGCTTAATTTGAATAAATAGATGACTAACTTATTGCAACAGATGACATATCTATTAAAATTATCAAATAATTTTAGACATCTATTACAACAGATGATCAATCTATTGCAACAGAAGACTTATCTATTGGAATTAATCTAATATATATATATATATATATATATATACATCTATTGCAACAAATTTCCAATATGTTGTAAATTATCAAATACATAGAATATATTTTGCAACAGATTACCCATCTATTGGATTTATTTTAAAGCAATTTTCTTTCTGAAATAAATAAAGATAAAATATTATATTTAAATCTATTTTTTTAATCTACACAATGGAAACGTCACCGGTTTTATTTAATTAAGAAATGTAATTATTAAAAAAAGGTGAACAGCCGTGGGTTTTTGACTAACTCATTCAAATTCAATCCTCTATACAGTCTACTCACTTCTAAATATGACTGATCTGAATTTGTACAAGGTGATTCTGCACGACTCCATGCGGGAACTTGAAAGGCAGAGTCATGAACTCCGGTAGGAGTTGGACGCTATGAGAGCAAGGTTGAGGAGGGCCCTGCGGCTGCCGAATGACAATGGACGGTTGACAATGATAATAATAACAACAATAATAATAATAACAACAACAACAACAACAACACCATCACCACCACCAATAATAATAATAATAACAATAATAATGATAATAATAATGATTAGGTTATGTTTTTTTCTTAGCATATGTATTTTGTTTTATTATTTCGGAACTACCTAAAGGAGGAACCTAGTGTATGTTTTATTTTTTATTATATATTTGTATATAATGGATTAAAAAATCTATGTATGTTTGGTTGACTTTGGCTTTTTAATTCTTATTTATTTTTCATTCTGTCTATTCCTTATTCTCAACATGTCAATGGTTGGAAGTAGGGATTGAGCGTTTGTTGCAATGGATGGACCATATGTTGCAGCAGGTGGTTAATCTGTTGCGACAGATGGACCATATGTTGCAATAGATGGATGCAAGAGTTTCGACAATTTAATAAAAATGATTATATTATTGAAAAGCTTAAAAGACATCACTTTCACAATAATAAAAAAGTCATAAGTTAGATTTAATTATAACTTTTCATAATAATCTAAACGTCACCAGTTAGATTAAATGAAGGAGGTGAACATTCGTGACTTTTTGCCTACCATATTCAGATTCAATCCTCTATAAATAGGTTCCTCCATACTCGTTCATTCTACACCATTTTATTTATTTCTTGCATTTTGTCTTTCGTATTATATCTTCAACCACTTCTCTTCAAAGATCAGATTCCTTTCTCGTTTAGGCAAGTGTTTTTTGTGTGTAAATCTACCTGTTGGTAGTATATGTTGTATTACATTCAGACTCCTTTCCTTACTTTTGTGTTTATATTTTTTGTCAATTCATTTGTGTTCTAGATATGGTTGATCCTATTTGAGACATTGCTATTCTGCGCGACACCATGCGGAAACTTTAGAGGTAGGTTAATTAACTCCAGTAGGAGTTAGCCGCGTGAGAGCAAGGATACTTCGGGAGATTCGCAGGCTGAGAAGCGCCCTGCTGCTTCCGATTGACGATTGACCGACTGAGAATAATAATAATAATAATAATAATAATAATAATAATAATAATAATAAGAAGAAGAAGAAGAAGAAGAAGAAGAAGAAGAAGAATTATAATAATAATAATAATAACAACACCACCAACAACAACAATTAGGTGATGTTTTTTTCTTTTAGCATATATATTTTTATTTTTCTATATCGGATCTACCTACCTAATGTATTTTGTTTAATGAAAAATTTATGTTTGGTCGCGTTTGATTTTTTAATTCTTATTTAATTTTCATTTTATCTATTTCTTGTTTTCAACAAATATGTCGACGATTGGACGTAAGGAACAATTTTGAATCCAGTAGCAATAGCAAAAGTTTTGAGTTCTTTCAACAGATGGACCATCTGTTGAAACAGATTGGTCATTTGTTGGGTTTGTGGCATGAACTGTATTGTGTTGCTCCAACAGATTACCCATTTGTTGCAACATATTGGTCATCTAATGGAGGAATACATCCCAGTTTGATGAACTATATTATGTTCTTCCAACAAATGTCAATCTGTTGCAACAGATGGGTAATCTATTGAAAATAATTTTGTGGTCTGTTATATTTAGTTCCTATTTTACCTCTTTTTATTGATGCACAAGTTAATAAAAATGATATTTTATATAATAAATAATGTAACGACCTAAAAAATTGATGAAATATGTGAAATTTATGATTTTGTATGATTTAACTATTTTATCCCTTCCCGTAGTTGCATTATGATATTTTCGGGGTGTGGGAGTGACTGGCATGATTTTTTTATGCATTTTGGTATCATTTATGCAATATTGTGTTTTTTTATGGCTTCGAGAGTCTTATTTTGGACTTATGTGGATATCTTTTGAACCGTGCGATAGATGTCCGAATGGACTACGCCAGCAACTCCAAAATTGGTTCGGGTCCCAATGCACCCGAGCTTATTTCGACCTATTGATCGGAAAGTTAGAAAATTGGAAATATGGGTTTGGATCGACATTTGATCGAAACGACCTCAGATGGAAAATATGACTTTGCCAGCAGATCCAGAATGTCGATTTTAGGGTGTTAGCATATTTGGTATGATTTTACGGCTTTTAAATCTCATTTCGACCCTCGATTTGGAAACTTATAATTTTGGATTTCAGGGGTCAACTTTGTGAAAATGATATTTTTTTTAAAATATGATATTTCCATCACGTTCGGAACATCGAATTTAGTGTGGTTGCATAATTTGTTTGTATGTATCAGACTCTGAACTAATTCCGGGCACCCCGTCGAAGTCCAGAGTGGACTGTTAAAAAAAACAACAGCTATTGCAGATTTTTCTGCTATAAATATAGCAGATTTTTCACTTTTTGGTCTATTTTTCTCATTTTCCATCTTTCCTCTTGTGAGTTAAACCTAAAATAGTGTGGGAGATTAAAAGTAAAGTTTGTGGGAGCTTGGGAAGCTAGATTAACACTTTTTTTCTTGGTTTTATTACAAATTAAAGGTAAGAATTCACCCTTTTCTTGGTAGTTTCTTGATTAATTTCTCAAAATCCCAAAAATCTTAAGCATGATTTTAAATCTAAATTTCACTCATTTTCACTTGAATAATATTTTTATCTTATAATTACTAGTTTTTCATCAATTTAACCTTCAAAACAATTCTGATTCTTGATTTTAACCCGGATTTCAAAGATTTTACCCGATAAAGCTCAAAAATGATTTTTCTTTGATTTGAACCCCATTTTTTACTCGATATGGAAAACATGTTTTTTAAGTAAAGTTTCATTTTTTCCCTTCTTTTTTGAAAACTCATTTTGGGGATCCGTTTTGACCCCGAACCAAAAGTAGTCAATATGGGTGTCGTTAATTTTGTCCTGATGCGTAGATTTCATATTTGATATTTTTAGTAGAGTTCAAAATTATTCATGAAAAGTAAGGTCGTGGGGTCAAGTGTAGCGGACCGATTTCGACTTTCGAGGTAAGTTATGGCTTATGTAACGACCCGATTTGCTGAACCGGAATGCTATATGGTGCTCATGACCCCAAAGGACCACAAGCTAACCCATGAATGATATCTGTACTTGTATACTGCGTAAGATAACATAATAATGCAAAAACATGCATTGAAAGGCCATAAGGTTCAATCATGAACATAACTGAATAACGTAACATCTGTGTAGGGTAATAGAACACCCAAAGCAAAATTGAAGTCTAAAATAGGATAGTCTGTATCTAGTCTGCATCTAGTCTAAAAGCCTATACTTTCTGAAGATTCTGAATAAGAAGTTGATGGGACATGTCCCCAACTAACTCCAACTAATAAGCTAATCAATGAGATACTAGAAAATCATTATGTCCTCGAAGAATGAAGACTCACTTCTACTCTGGCTGCTGAATCTAGAATCTACTGCTAATCTGGAACTCGTGTCTCTGAACCTATGGTGTAACATAAAAAGAAAGCATCATGGCGTAAATATGTCAGTACATATGTACTGAGTATACATGTGAGGTAGGCTATATGCAAGGGTTTGCATGAATGAATAATGGTAACTGACCGTCTAACATGAACGTGAGAATACATGCATAAATACGTAACTATAACTGACAATGTGATTTCATGATTTCTGAGTCTGTATACTGATAACGTGATATGCTAGTAACTAATATGATTGATAACATGAAGGACTATATCTGAATAATTCTGATAACATGGGTGACTGTATCTGAGTATAACTGATAACATGGGTGACTGTAACTGACAGTCCTGAATCTGATAGAACTATCTGAGTTCCATACTGTATCTGAGTTGACTATGTCTGACAGTCCTAAAATCTGAAGAACAATATGAGTTTTATTACTGAGACTGATTGACTGTATCTGACAATCCTGATTCTGTAACATAAAACTATGGGAAGTAGTATCTAACCGAAATGCCTTAAAGGTGCTATAATAGCTGAGCTGTGGTCCAATCTATGCCCTAATTGGAAGGGTGTCAATACTATGCCATTGGTAAGGACAACATGTGAGTAACTCTCACTTAATAGGTTAAGCCACTTTATCTACCCTCATATTGCAGGCTACGATGTCTCAACTTATGCTGGCTACATAGTTCTGAAATGTAAGAATTGCTTCTAGGAATCACACCCTCATATAACAGGTGAGTTCCCATCCTTGGGTTCACTCGGTGCTAATTCCTACTCCCATCTGAATAGACACTGAACATGATTTACTAAACTGAAATAAGCATAGACTGAGTGACTAAATTTTCATAGCTGACGGAATACTACTGATATATGACAACTGACTGAGTCATGAGATCATGGAGATTTTTTCTGAGTCATAAGACTATCTAAAGTCTAAGAGTTCATAGCTTAACTGAGAGTATCGTGAAAAAATGACATGGATCTAGGCACACAACTAATATTTTGGGTACAAGTACCGTAGGACTCGATAGAAGGAGACTGACATAACATGATTTACTTGAAGACTTGACTATCATCATAATACATACTACCTTCATAGGAGCATTTCATCAAACATGTAATAGGCATGATCTTGTGCGAACATGGGGATTTTATGATATCATGCTAGTTAGACAATATTCCTTCATGTAGGCATTTAATCAAATATATGACAGGCATGGTACATGTAAACATCATTATTCAATTCTAATTTCATCATTCAAGGTTTAAAATTTTAGGGTTTCATGAATCTATGGCTATAGTAATTAAAACCACATAGAAACTATCAACAATCATGGAGTAGAATCCAATTTCACATTTATCAAACATGAACATGAGCAGCCAAAACATGAAAATATATAGAAAATCCATAACTTGAGTTTAGAAAAGGGTTTCTTGAACTTTCTGGACGAAAGGATTTCATGAATGAACATTAACCATACCTTAGATTGTGATTTTATAAAGATTGATGGTGAAACCTTCCTGAAGTTGAGTCCCCAATAGAAACCCTACTTTGTTCTTGAGATAAACTTGAGAGAAACTAATATGTTTTGAGTGAAAGTGGCTGAATCACGTGTTAAAGGGATTATATAGAGGTAGGAAGTTGACCCTTTTAACCCTGGACATGTCATTAAATTTTCAGTAAAATTTCCAAAGTTGAGCCCTTGGCGCGATGCGGCGTTATCGCGCCTTGTCACTGGAAATTGACAAATGGAAAACTGCATGATGATGCAATGTGAAGCTATTGCATTCCCACCTTATCTACTATCTGGAAGTTTGGTGTGACGCACCAGTATTGTGGAGCAACACTGGAATTTGATAATTGCCATTTGAGCTATCTTCGTGATGCGCTGAAGGCTCAGGTTAAACACTATCTCACTAAAATGGCTCTAACTCTTCGCCCGGGTGTCGAATTTGGGCGAATTATATATCGATAGAAAGCTTATTCAATTTCCCAAGTGATATAAAGTGAAAATTATGAAAATACCACATGTATAAAATGAATTATTATTTTAAAGAAAGTTTTAACATCCCTGAGATGATTTTCAAACTAAGAAAAAACACGGGTATTACAGCTTAACTCTTTCAGACTGGGCTGGGTAGTAAATGATGATATAAAATGCATGTTAAGGGTGGTAACTAATTATTAAAAATGACTATTTATGTGTTGTGCCCATGTGGGGGCCTATATGTGATGTGACTATCGAAATTAAATTATTATGTGATATGTGTGACCGTATGGTGTCCTATGTGATATTGATAGCCTTGAATGCATATGAATAATTGTATTGTATTGTTAAAATGCTAATTTGGTACCATTGGTGTATTGTGATTATATTCATACTTTATTGGCAAATGAGACATGTGAAAATTAATGGATGATACAAAAATAATAAGCGAGTATTGGCACATATGGTTGTGGAAATATATCATTGTGGTTGATTGTGGAAATATATCATATGGTTTGTTGTGAAAATACTCATTGTGATTGGGTGTGAGTATTACATCTTTATATCATACTCATTCATGAAACATTGGTACCTCCGTAGCAACATTTGAGAAACACTGGCAACACTTTTTTAAAAGATATTGTAACACCTTATAAAACACTTTCCGAGAGATATGCTGGAAAGGAGATATGAGATATGTGGATTGTATACGAGTTGACGAACCCTCCATAGATCCTATGTCGGGAAGCTTTAGCTCTGTAGGTGTATACGGGGATTATGCAACGATCCAGGAGGTTATGCGACGACCTTGTGCATCATCATCATCATCATCATCACATACATTGCACTTACTTTATTACATTTATGTTGTGTTGTATTGCCTTATTGACTTGTCATCTATGTATTTATCTTATATTTCTTTAATTGTCTTTGATGATCTTGTATCTACATGTTCTCTATTGTTCTATTTATATGTGACATAATTTATACTTGTATTCTATATATTGGTGTGTCATTGTAATAGATGTGATATATATTAGAACTGTTAGTGCAAGCGGTGTGGACTACCGTTGTGGGATATTTTCTTATTGCAGGTAACGTGCCCTTAGTGTATATTTTGTATGTTTTATTTACTACTTTGCTTGGTCGACCTATGATACCTACTGAGTACAAGTGGACCGTACTCATTCTTACTGCGCCCTTTCGGTGCAAGTCCTAGCTCGAGTGCGCCTCAGATTTCTTAACTCGGGCGATTATTGGAGCTTCCAAGGTAGCGGTTAGATATTCATGCGTCCGAAGTTCACCTCTATTTTTATAAAGTAGTTTTGTATTTATTAGTATTCAGAGATAGATATTATTCCTTTTGTGGTTATTTTTCCGATGTATTTGACTCTTGGATTGTATTAGTAGTTCTTACACTATTGACACTTGGCTTTGGGCATGATTGATATTTTGGATAAGTTTTTTCTGCATTGTTATGATTACTTATGTGGTTCGGCTTCATTCTAGAAGCCTTACCTTGGGATATTTTTTTCTTTTCCTCTTTTCGTATCAGTTTGGTTGATAGGCTTACTTGTCGAGGTACGCCGCGACAAGTGCCATCATGACCCTAGTTTTTGGGTCATGACAAATAATAATATTTACGTTTACAACAATGAGTTAAAAATATCAAAGTCCATAACAAACAACAACACAAGTTTTGCTATTACAACGATCATGGTGGGTTACGATCCATAACAAACAACAAAGTTCTTACATACGGAGCACTTATTTTTTCTTGATGGAAATAATTCTCTTACTCCACGTCTCTTCTTATATTGCCTCCTTCCCGATTTAATAGTGCTTGGATCAATATATGGAGGAGGTATTAATCTCCCCCAAAGCTTTCCAAGAACAACCCAAGATTCTTCAAGTGGCACCGGATTAATTTTTTCACTATATGTCATTACATATCTTTCCACCAAATAATATGGAGAGAAGTACTCATAAATTTTAGTTCCATATTGTGCACTGTATTGGGAAGTGCTGCCATAGCATGTAGACAGGGTATTTTGTCCAAGTCAAAAACTCTGCACGTACAAGATCTTGTTTGAAGATTGACTGTGGAAACATCTCCATGACCGTCGATACTGAACTTGTAATCTGCTATTTGATGAGAAAATAACCTATTCTCCAAACTGATGTTCGTTGATATTTGTTTTCTACTTCTAGAACAAATCTGGTTCCTATGTTTGCGCACTGCACATGCCTTTCGTGAAATAATTTACCATACTTCTTATTTATTTCATCAAATAGCGCAATGATGGAAAATTCTCTTTCCACTCCAAACACTGAATTCACTGATTCAACTATATTTAATGTCATAATATTATACCTATACAAAAAAATCACTTAGTACGATATCATACTAAACTTGTAACTCAAACAAAACATTAAATTCATAAGAATGTACCTGTTTGCCGGACAAAATGCCCGGCTCCATCTCTCAAAACCGACACATATGAGATGTTCTACTGACTTGGGATGCATATTCATTATTTGATTAAAATAGTCAAAAAACTCATCTCTATTATATGCTTTAGCTGCTCTATAAAAAATGGTCACGACCCTTTTGTTATAAAAGTTGTTTTGAATACTATCTCCAAGATACCTCATGTAACAACCAAATTGAGCTGAAGTGTGGAAAATTAAACCCATCTTTGGGATACTTGGATGCCTATCCAAAATAAGACATAACTCTTTGGTATCTTCGATGCAGTTTTGCATTTGTTCAAAAAAATATCCATACGATGTATTACATTTCTTGTCCGCTACATAAAAAACGACAGGAAAGATGTGACTCTCCGCATCTTGTGCCATCGCCGCTAGCAAAACTCTATTTATACTTGCTCTTTAAGAAAGTCCCATCAATGGCTATGACTTTTCTCAAAAGTTGAAAACCAAGAATCCAAGCACCATAGGATACAAAAAAGTACTTGAACCTTCTGTTTTCGTTAACATGCAATGGCGTCTTACTTTAGGGACTTGTGGACTTAAGCATGTAATGATGGGCATCGAGGACTGCATACCCGTGCTCGTGTATCCCCCTAACCAAGTCCTTGGCAATCCCCATGGCCGTATATGTCTTCCAGTAACTGACCGTAACACCTAATTTTGTAAAGAGTTAATTGGCAATATCACTTGTAGAAGGGCCTTTGCCATTAAGGAATCTATTATGGAAATATTAACAGAGGACCTCTATCGTGGTGTAAGAATTTTGGTTCCTAATGTGATCCGAACCACTTGTGCGATACTTTTAATAAACATTAGTGACGAATCTGTCAGAACTTAAGTATTTCGCAGCCCTTAACTACCACTTATAGTTTAGATTAGCATATCTAAAGGAAAAGACTTTGCTCAAGTTAATCACCTCCTTTAGTCTGAAATCTTTTTTCAAGCAAGCGATAAATAAATAAGTAGATAGGTCTTTCTTATTCTTGAATGACATTCCCTTACAAAAGCCAGTCTCGTTATCTTGATTATTGCTCGACTGTGTTGATTGAGAAAAACTGGCCACCGTATTGCTTACAATAACGGGCGTAGGTGTTTAATCATCATCTGGGATATTCAGGTCTAGATCATCCGCTTATTATCAAAGATGTCTTGTTGTTGTTGTTTTTCTATAATCTGGTTCTGATTCTCTCTTAGTTTTTCAATCACGTACACCCTTAACACCGACCTAACTGAATCACTAAGATAAGCACGCAACCAAACCTAATCAGTTATCTTGAAAAGTAATACCCTCTGATTTTCAAAGGAGTTTTTCATGTAACTAGTGACGAGTTCTTCCAGTTGACAATTCAGATCATAATAGCTGATGATTAAGTTCACAATATCATCATCTAAAAAATCACTTTGGACTATCATAGCTATCATCTCTAGCTTTTTACCCTCCTTCCAATTCCATACAAATTGATTGCTCTTCTCGATTCATTCGCCATGACAATCCACCCCTATTGTTATTGATCCCTCCATTAGTTGTACCTAAGTAAAGACATTTGTTAAAAAAAGTTAATAGTAACATCATAATAAAATTAATGGTGATTTTATAGTGTCGTAATATTAATCCCAATAGATGAGTATTCTGTTGCAACAGGTAAATAATATGTTGCAACAGGTGAGTTATATATTGCAACAGATGGCTCACCTGGTGGTAATTTATGCTATAATGCTGTAGAACCTGAAGCTGATTTCAACAGATAAGTCATCTGTTAGAACAGGTGACTCATTTATTGCAATAGATTAAACATCTGTTATAACAGATGACTCACTTGTTGGGATGTACTACAGAACCTTTGAAGTTGATTCCAACAGATGAGTCACCTATTGCAAAAGATCACTAATCTGTTGAAATCAACTTCAGGTTTTATTACAATAAGCGAGTAATCTATGTCAATAGATGACTCCTCTGTTGTAATAGATAACTCGTCTATTACAACAGATGACCCATCTATTTGATTCATTTTACAACACTATAGAACCATAAACATAAATCCAACATATGAGTCTTTCGTTGCAACAGATGACTCATCTATCGCAACAGATGAGTCATCTATTGAAACAGATGAATCGTTTGTTGGGTTCATGTTCAGGTTCTATCCATTATTTTAAAAATAGCAGTAGCGTACCCATATGAGAAATTCAGCTAAAAATCACAATTTTACTTACTAATGTCGCCTATGAAGTAGTGCCAAAGTGATGTACGAAACTAAATTTGACCTAAAAAATTAGTCAAATAGCAGCAGTAGCGGTAACAACAACAACAATGGTAAACAACAAGAAGATGATGATGATAATGAAGAAGATGATGATGATAATGAAGCACAAGATGATCAATAAAGCAACAACAACAATGAACAAGAAAAATGTCGAAGAGAGAGAAAACAACAATAATGAAAAGAGAGAGAAAACACACATTTTTATTCCCTCCATTTCTAGTTATATTAGGTTTTAGTTGGATCAAAGTGTAAATTAAAAAACTTATGGGTTATTCTCAAACTTTTTCAACTTTCTTAATCACTAATAAAGTAATTGTCATCTACACTAAATTTTTAAAACTTGAGTCACCTACACCTCGTTTCAAAACTCTTTTGTCACTTTTAGCTAAATTTCCCTGAATACTTGCTCCTATTATTTAGTAATAAGTACATACTCTCTTCCTTTTTTTTTAAGAAAATGACATAGTTTAACTTCGCACAAAGGTTTAAAAAGACTTTTGAATTTTGTCTAGATCTAGTGGGCTTAAAAATGTCATATGAAAAAATTACTAAAAAGGAGAAACATTTTTTTTGAAACGGACTATTAAAGAAAATAGATGATTCGTTTTTTACCGGAGGGATTACAATATGTCATTATAATTCGCTTTAAATTTTTAGCAGCATGGCGGATAGAGGAAAAACTAATCATTAACATTAATGTGTTGAAAAACGTTTTTCCTTTTTCCTATCATTATTATATTATTATTTTTATAATATTTAATTAAGAATTCTAAAAATATGATAAAAGAAAAATATATTTTAAAAATTAAAGAATCTTAAAATATATGATAAGAAAAATATATAGTAAAAATGTAAAAAAAGGAAAAAGAATCAGTTGTTTATTACTGGTAAAGCTCAGAAAAGATCATATATGGAAATAACAATTAATGTAATTTTCTGTTTTCGTAGGTGACTAAACTCCTAAAATATACATGGAGTTAAGGTAGACTCTTAAATGAATAAAAAGAGGATTGAAAAAAGATGCCCAAATTATAATGAAAAGGAGAGTTAAAATATACGAAAAGGAATCTAGCTTTCATTAGAAATCAAGCGCTTTACAGTTTGCAGATTGGTCGTTTCATTATTTTATAGGGAATTTAAAGTATTAAGTGAATCTGTTAATTCGTTTGTTTTTCAAACTCAGCATATATGGATTTTTCGTATGTTCATAAAGCATGATTGGAGAGGATTGTGTGTGTGAGAAATTTATCATTTGTAGGGGTGCGCGGATTTAGTAGATAAAATAGATT
>NC_061113.1:122915021-122974770 GCF_002878395.1 Capsicum annuum
ATAAAATAATTAATGAATATATCTTACGAAAAAAGTAAATTATTAAAAGATGTGCAACACATGTACCCTAAACTAGTACTACATTAAAAATGTGAAGGGCCTTAAAAATATTATTTAAACTTTTTGTCCTTCATAAGATAAAATCGTCTTTTCACTATTTTCCTAATATTTAAGAGTTAAAAATTAATTAAATATTTATAGTAAAACCTTTCCTTACTAAAAGTCGTAGAATTAATGACAATTAATACCTTTTTCATTAATTTAAGAATTCTAAATTAACTAAAGTTGATTTTAAGAAGATTTTAAAAAACTATAACTAAATAAAAAATATGAAAGCGTTACCACAAGAAAAATATTAAAAGTGACAAATTTTTAAAAGTTTTAAGTAAGTAATCAAAGATTTTCTAAAGATTTAATTTTAAAAATAAGGAAAGATTTTAAATATAGAAGAAATTAAAAAATTTAATTGTACTACAAATATGATTCAAATCGATGCATCTTTATTAGCCTGTAGGAGCAAAGAAAAGCAGTACTGCACGATAAACGAAAAAGTGATGATCCATTAACCACTTGAAACTTCCGGTGGTAATATATATATATATGTGTGTGTGTGTGTGTGTGTGTGTGTGTTTACAATAAAATATATGTTATGTTTACATTATTATATTAAGGTGTGAAGGATTTTTGAGAAGTGATTTAAACTTTTGCAATTTATTAAAAATCTTCGCAATAAATAAAATCATCTAATTTTAAATAAGGAAAGATTACACGTGCAAGACAGTGTGGCTAAACTAGTATCTATAGTATATTAAAAGTGTGGAGACTCTTAGAAAAGTAATTTGAACTTTTTGCCTTTTATTAAAAGGCTTTACTTTATACAAAATCGTCTTTTTAATATTTTTTTTCAAATGATTATAATATTAAATACTTACTATAATTAATATATGAGATGTGTTGATCTTCCTAAATATATGAAAAATAAAACTCCGAGATATATAGTAAATAAAACTCTAAATATATGGTAAGTCTTTTAAACATGACTTTTATACATACTCCATATATATTGCATACATAACCAGGATAGTTTTTACATTATGAATGAATACTCAATAAACATAACTATGTGCCAATGGTGGAACTATTTAAAAATATTGTTTAAATTTTTTACCCTCCATTAAAAGCTTATGTTTTAGACAAAATCGTCTTTTCACTATTTTTTTTAATATTTGAGTTGAAAATTAATTAAACATGTATAGTAAAATCTTTTCGTATTAGAAGTTATCAGAATTAATGGCAACTAATCATTTTCCATTAGTTTAAGAGTTCTAAATCAACTATATTTGATTTTAAGAAGATTTGAAAATTTTAAAAATAATTATAAAAACATCAGAATAAGAAAAAAATTAAAAAGTACTAAGTTTTTAAAAGTTTTAAGTATGTAAGAAATATGTAATCAATGATTTTGTAAGGATTTGACTTTAAAATTAAGAAAAGATTTTAAATATAGAAAAATTAAAAAAAGAAAAAAGAAAAAATAACTGTACTGCAAATATGGTTCTAGTTGATACGTCTCTTTTATTCTCTAGCAACAAGGGAAAGAGGTATTGCATAACAAACGCAAAACTGATGGTTTATCAACCACTTGAAACTCTGATGGTAAAATATATGTGTGCTTACACTAAAATATATGTTTATATTTACATTATTATATTAAAGTGAGAAAGATTTTGAAAAGTGATTTGAACTTTTTGCCCTTCATTAAAACACTCCATAATAGATAAAATTATCTTTTCACTATTTTCTCAAATTAGTAGTTAATTATTTTAATAATATTAATTATAATAGAATCTTAAAATATATATGGAAAGAAAAAAAATAAGATTCCTAAAATATATGGTAATAAATAAATATTACGGTTAGAAAAATTAGAGAAAAAAAATTACTCAAAAGACCACTATCTATAATTTACAAGTACTAAATTCTTGAAAAGAAATAAAAGAGGAAATAGGAATAACCAGGTAATTTTCCTTATTACTAACAAAAAAAAAAAACAATGTATCTGTGTTTCGAAGAAAAAAATATAAAAAGACGAAAAGCAATTTTCCTTTTAAGGAAACAAAAGCACCCATGCATCTGTGGTTCGAGGGAAAAAATAGGAGAAAGAAAAAAGAGTAATTTTCCTTATAATTACTTTCTCCGTTTCAAAATAGTTGATCTGATATTTATCTTAAAAAGTATTTATTAAAAATTTATTTTACTAAAATTAGACTTATTAATTATTGTTGTTGGAATTCTTACTCTTTTAAAATTGGTGGTTATTTATGATGGTGGGGGAATATAAATTTACCATATTTAGATAATTTGAAAAGATTTTGAATTTTTATAAATTGACAATCCTTCTACAATAATACAATAGCATCTTCAATGAACATATAAAACAAAATTAGTATTTACTTCTGATCTTAGTTCATTCTTTATTGTTTGCTTTACAATTATTTTTTACGACAGAAAATATTTTTGTAATATTTAATTTACTTTGAGGTGCATTAATTTTGTAGGTATCTTAAAGATGGATGATGATGAGAATATATACAGATAGTTGATGATCTAGATTTTAAAAGGTGATTAATTTTGCTTGACAATTTTTAGTTTTGAATGATATAAATTATTATAGATATTCATTCTTATTCTTTTCATGTGAAATACATTGACTTCTCCTTATAACAATGTGACAAAGAGACACATCAAGAGACAAAGAAGAGAATGAGGGAACATTTTTTTTTAATATTCACGGTACGAACAAGTTGATAAGCGTTTCTTCAAAAGTATTCATGAATGAAGTAAAAATTTAAGGTATGATACAATTCTTGGGTCTATTTGATAGGATATACGAAGCACGAGGTTTAACTAAATTAAACTCACCTTTTGAGATGGTTTTTTTTATGGTAATAATATTCTGAAGGGTGGAACCGAGAATATTCATTATTATATGGAAATAACTTCTCTTTTGGTTAAATTTTTCGATCTCATATGTATTTAACATTACTTGAATTAAGAAGTAGTAGTTGCTAGTTGTTGTCAACAAGATAAGTTACAAATGTTAGGCATTATGCTTTGGTTTTTGTTAAATATGTGTTAGCATTAAAATCGTGTGAATTTCAAGCTCTTGGAATGTTGATTTTAATTTATACATTTCTTTTTGTTAATTTGTGTAGCTGAAAATTGAATCATTATTTGAATGAAATTAAATTTAAAGTTCTACATGTGAATTAATTAATTTTTTTTTTTTGGTGGAATGTCATCAAAGTTCATCTAGACCTCTCCAAAGATTTACTTTGTTCCTCTCAAAATAAGTGTCATCTTGAAAAAAACACATCCATTAAAACATACATTAATATATAGTTTATTAACTATTCCTATTTAGTAAATGTTTCTTGAAAATGGACCACCATTAAGAAGTAGAGTTTATGAGAATAGTTGAAAGGAAGAGTTCTAAGATTTAAATATTAAAGTGTAATAATACATATCTTTATTAATTATTTGTTACACGACCCTTTAATTTAAATGAAATCAATTAAAGTTATAAAAAATAAATTTTTATCCTTACCTATTTGTTAGAGATTAAAACTCATAATATTTAACATTTTAAAATTGATAAAGTTTTACCTTATTTATATAATTTTCTAATTTGAATTGTATAAAATAATTATAATTACTTATCTTTCTCCAGGAATTCAAACATAAAATGTAAAAAATACTTATTTTAATGAGACATCTTTTTTCCTTAGTTCATTGTTCTCCTATCGATTGTTTAGAAATTTACACACCTTTATTTAATCTTTATTCTATAAATCAAAACTATTTTTCAAACAATTGATGTGATTTTTAAAAATTAGTGTATGATTATTAATTACATGCACACATTACAATGAATTAAAGGTGATGGCCTACGACAAAATAATATCGATACTAATTATTTATTTGTTGTCCTGATCAGGTTTGTAAAGTTTGTATCTTTAGTTTTATTTTGTATCTTTTGTTCCACTTGTGATGATCTAAGAGTTTTAATTTGCTCATATGTGAAAACTCTTATTTATCTTCTATATAAAATCTTTATGACTGTAAAATGTTGATATATCAAGACGTATTGATCATTAAATTAATTGAGTATAATTTAAATTTTTGGATTTGAATTTATTTAGACACAGAGTCACTTTTGTTAGAGAGCGTTTTCTCTTCTGATGTGGACCTTTCGATATGAACTCAAATTTAATTAGGACGATTGAAGATGCATTAATTCTATTATTTCCTAAAGAATCATGTTTTCAAGTTAGTTAAATTAACTATATTTTGATGGCACGTAAGTAGTGGTACAATTTTAAATTGACAAAAGAAGATATGAATTCTGAATTATTTATACTTTTGGGAGTGAAAGATATAAAAACTTAAGAATTCATATTAAGAAAACAATATGAGAAGTCTCTCATATCATAAAAATTTTTATTGTTGCATTATAATTCTAAAATATGGTATTGAATTTACAAACAAAAGATTAAATTTTTTTTTTCATTAGTGAAATTAAAGAATAAAATATTATAATTTATTTAAAATTAATTACTATTTTTCAATAGTTTATTCGTCTTTTATGTATTTTTTTACTGATTGATTTATTTTACCATTTAAAAATTAAAAGAGAGAGAGAGAGAAAGAGAGAGAGAGGAAATTGTAATTGACAAAAGTAAAAATATTAATAGCTTTATTTGGAACTTCTAAAAGTTTAAAAATATTTTAATTTTTTAAGAGCTCATATTTTTTTATATTTATTTTTAATTTAAATATATTATTTAATGTATTTACGGTCAAACCTCTCTATAGTTGCAATATTTGTCCAAAAACTTCATTGTTACAATAGAAAGATGCTGCTATGCAAATATAGTAGCGTTTGATATTTAAATCTCATTTAATTGTTACTAATAAAAATATGAAAATTATTAACCAATTTAACAAAAATAATAGCGGAACAAGGAGGTTCCAAATATATTTTTAAGGTTTTTTTCCTTCTTACCTTGTAATTGTCCGAATCTCTACTCCCAAGTGATTTCTCATATGTTTAAAAATTATTAGTTTAATGATGATTATCATTAATATTTTATTTTATACAATACATAATATATTTTTATAAAATATAAATATTTGAATATATTATTATAGAGAGGTAATTTTATAAATAATGTATCACTATAATAATATATTTTATAAAATATAAATATTTGAATAAATTATTATAGAGAGGTAATTTACAAAGAATGTACCACTATAATAAACGTCATTGTTGTTATAGGTAGAATGTCATTATAGAAAAGTAACATAGAACATGAAATCGATTACACAAAAAATCAGGTCGCTATAGTAAAATACCGTTATAATGGCAGGTTATTATAGAGAGGTCTGACCGTATATATATTTTTAAAGTTGTATATTCATTAATTTGAATATAATGAGTTTGTTCTTTGCATACATGCAGCTTTCTTCTTTAACATTAAATACAAGTGCAACACACGTATTATAGACTAGTTATATTAAAAGTGTGAAGGACATTAGAAATGTCGTTTGAACTTTTTGTCCTTCATTAAAAGTCTTCGTAATAGACAAAATCGTTTTTTCCAAAATCGTCTTTTCACCTTTTTATTCAATTATTTATTAAATTAAGGAGTCATAAAATACATGGGAAGAATCCTAATAAAATAAATATATGAAAAGAAATGAAAATCCTAAAATATATGAATTTTAAGATATATGAGAAGAAATTAAAAGTCAAGAGTCTTAAAATATATGGAAATAAATTAAAAGTTAAGAGTCCCAAAATATATGAGAAGAAATTATGAGTACTTAAATATATCTTTGCAATAAAAAATATAGTCTTTTCACCCTTTTCTCAAATTATTATTAGATTATATTTATATTAATCATAAATTGAATTAATTATAATTATGTACAAACCATAATAATATATGGACTTTTAGACCTATATGGACACAATATTTCAATAATCAATTGTCGGATCCGTTTCCTGCTAAAACTATTTTTTTTTTTGTGTGTTGTGTAAATAATTAAGGAAAGTTAGTAAAAAGAAAACAAATTGAGCTCCAATGAAATACTATTTCAAGTTATTATTAATTACTAGATTAGTGTACGTGCTATACAGTGTGTTTCGTGTCAATTAATAAAATATAAATAAAAAAATAAAAAAAATTTAGAATTGCAATTAGTGTCAGTTGTATAGTTAACTTTAAACTAAGAAAAAAATTCTACACTTTTGAACTTTAAAGCTTATCATTTCAATTTTATGACCATATTTACTTGTAGTGGACTCTATCATTAGATAAAGATGAAGAATTGAAACTAAAAGTACCACAATTTTTTTTTTTTTTATATAAATATGATTATGACGAAAAAAGTATTAACTTATATATATTATTTGTCAAATCTTCAATTATTAAAAAACTTAATAGTATAAATAGGACGAATATGAATGAATATAAAGTTACGAAAAACATTTTTTTAAATGCATTTATTTTTTGATGTGAAATCTCAATCACATATTTCACGTGAATTTTTATTTACATGCGCTCATCTAAATAAGAAAATTGAAGAACCAATCAATAATAACTTATGTAAAAAGCTTAATAAACAAAAATCAATTTTCTTGAAAAACACACCATAATAACTTATTATTGTAAACTTCACAAATAGATTGAAGTTTCAGAAAACTTACCTTAAATCAACCTAACGTACCAATTAATAATTATAAAGTATAGATATAAATACCTCTCAGCAATTAGGATTGTCTTCAAGAATACACCATAATAACTTATTATCGTAAACTTCATAAACATGCTAAAATTTTAGAAAACTTACCTCAACTCAACCTGGCACATCAATTAAAAATTAATAACTATAAAGTGTAGATAAAATTAATAGCCTCTACACATTACAATAGCTAAGAAACATACACAAAATTTTGTTTATTCTGTAAGAAGAAAAATACGTAGGCTAAGAATTAATGCAATATAAAAAAGTAAGCGTGCCAATTTAGTTTATTGTCACGCCATACACATACACACATATATATAAAATCAAAATCAAAATAAAAATAAGAAGAAAAAGTAGATGTAGCACAATAAAAAAATAGGTATGTTACTTAAATAATATTGTAGAAATTCTTTTTTATATATGGTAAATTTTAATTAATTTAGAAGTTTTAAGTATTATAATTTTTTAACTAAATGAAATTACCCCAAAAAAGTCCAAACTTTTAGGATTTTTCATATAACGTGAACATACTAATAGCCTTTTCTTTTCCTTTAATATTCTAACAATCTAATTTTAGTGGAAAATCGAAAAAAAAAAAACTAACGCATGAGCCATATTTTTTTTCTTTTCCTTTAATATCGTAGCAATCAAATTTTGGTAGTCATATTTCATTTTTCTTTTCCTTTAATATTACAACAATCAAATTTTGGTGAAAAATTGAAAAACGAAAAAATAACGCATGAGTAATAGTATTTCTTTTCCTTATATTAATTGTTAATAAATAAAGTTGTTATTAAATTTTATTACTACTTTTTAGTTTTGATGGAAATTATGATAATTTTTTTCTAATCATATTTTCTAAGACTCTTTTTGATGTACACAAGGAAAAAGAAAACTTATCGATATTAGTTCTCTGTATATTTTTTTCTAACCATTTTTAGGACTTCTTAATTTTAAATATTATAAATATGATGATATATTAATTGAAAAAAATAAGTGAAAAGTCGATTTTGTCCATTGCAAAAGTTTTGAATGAAGGGCAAAAAGTTCAAATTATTTTCTAAAGGTCTTCACACTTTTAATATATTATAAATATAGATTATACATTATAGATGTAATTAGTACTATTTTTTTCAAATATATAAAAACTGAAAATATGGAAAATATAGAAAAGAAATTGGTGTTTGACTTGAGGAAGACGTTGGTGAATGAATCATTATTGGAGCAGGATACATGAGTCGATAGTATAAGAGATCTCTCCGTCAACTGGAATTATTGTGTCTTTGGGGTCTGTCGGAGACGGTCTTTCTACCTTCATAGGTAGGGGTATGACTGTGTACACACTATCCTTCCGAAATGCTACTTGTGGATTATGCTGGCTTCTTGTTGTTGTTAATCTTTTGTGTGGACAATCTACTTATAAGGTGCGATGATTCTTATCCACCTAATCTGTAGAGTTCAATAATGAATTAAAATACATGCACTAGCATTTGATCTTATAGCATTTATTGTCCTTTTAAAGATTTTCAATTTCTATTCTTTTATGGGGTATGCGATTTGGTTTAGCTACACAAAGTAATCTTGAAATCTCATAATAAAAGATTGGTTCTGAGGTGTTACAACATTTGACTCTTATTTTTCTGCCATAGTAGACTCATTACATTAGGATATAATGTGTGTACTTTTCTTGCTATTATTATTAATTGTATTTTGAAAGTGGAAGTAATGATAGTTAGTGTCACCCCAGTATTAAGTTGCATCCAAAATTTTGAATTTGCAAGGTGGTGATAGACTCATTGTATTTGGTTATTTCTAAACAATTACGTTAATTTTATATATTTTTTGGTTTTATTAAAAATATTTGTACCTTGCGTCCTGTTTTTGATGAGTTGGACTCAATTGATACTCATGTGTTGTTCCTTGTTCTCATGTTTCCATTGATCTATGTTACTACACCGTCTTACTATTCTTTTCAAATTATATACTTTTGTTGCTAAAATATTATCCTCTTTTGCAGAGAGGAGGTAGCAGTGCAGATGCCAAAGGAGCCACACTGACAGTTTTAAATCAACTACTCATTCAAATGGATGGTATATATGAATGCCAAGAAGATTGTTTTCATTATTGGTGCCACCAACAGGCCTATGATTTCAATGAATTTGTCTCCATACCAAACATATTTAAATCTTAAATATGTGTATTGTCACTTTTACTAGAATGTAGACTCGTGGTTCAGTTCAAATTTGCTTAAGAAAGGTTAAAAATTTTCAAGGCAAGATACCATATCTCTTTTCATTTCTTAAGTAAAAAATAACTTTCAAATAAATTTGTATTGTACTAATTTAGGAAATGAAAGTTCTATCAATATGGAGTCCAAAATCTACGTACTTTACTTATGCATATAATGAATTAGAATATTCCAGACATTTCTACGAAGAGGTGGTAAATGAATGACCAAGGGCAAAATAGTCTTCTTGCTCAATGATAAAAGATTCCAGAATACTCCACATAGTTTCAATCGACTCTCCATCTTCAGTTTTTTGTTTTCATTCACAGACCGATTCTCCATCTTCAAATTTGTATTTTATTTTTCCTTCATTGTCTTCTGAGTTTTTCATTTATTGTACCATGGTTGCCATCTCAATTTTGTCATAATTTTCTTCAGAGTTTTCAATTTCAAAGGCAGATGATTCCTACTGTCATTCTTAATCTATTTATTTTTGCCATATTTCAATCATTCTTCACAATATGGATTTTTATCATCTCATCTGGGTCTTTCAATATCAGGTATGTTTTCTAGCAAATTTCTACTCTTAATTTTGTCATAATTTTTCTCAACGTTTCCAGAGTACTCGATTCCTTCTCTCTTTTTTCCTTTCTCCCACTTTTCTTTCACAATCATACATCTTCTTCTTCTTCTTCCTCAAGCTCTAACACCAACTCCAATCTTGGATCCAAACAACAACAAGAACACTAACTTCTCAGGTATGATGCTTGTACTGCTCACTTTGCACAATATCTATCTAGAATCATTGATTTGCCTCTCTCTCATATTCTTAAGTGTCACAACAGGTTAAACTTCAGGTTTGTTCTATTATTTAATTTTTGCCTAATTCTTGTTTATTTTTTTCCTTATTTTCTTTGGAATTCTTGCCTTTTTGGTATTTTCATATTCTCAATTTCATGTTATATATTTGCCTCTAAACATAGAGGTCTGAAAAGATTGAAATATTGTGTTTAAAAGATAACAAAATAGGTACGAAATAAAATGCAAAAGAATATATGGGGGTAAATAGGTTGAGATTTTCTTTTGGATCACTAAATAAAAGTGTTGAAATGTAGCATCTTCGAGCAGATTTATTCACTTCATGCTGCCATAAACATAAAGTATACAAAATGTCTATTATTTATGTTCCTATTCATTTGAAATATATTTAGATGGGTACCTTGTTTGTAATTCTTACATTGCATATTCACTTTTCTCTAATTGAAAACAAAAGACAAGTTCTGAGTATGTCTAACTCTTCTTAACTTTTAACCGTCACATTATTCTAGAGAAGATAATACGTGCATCTTAAACTCTATGCTTACAAGAGAAGAGGTGTATTTGAAATTTTAAATTATTTAATGCGAGTCATGCACAAATCAGACATCTATTTAAAAACAACCAGTGTAACTCATTAACTTTATTCAGGTATGGGATACCATGATTATTGAATTTATATTAAAGACATACTACGAATCCGACTCATGTTAATGGTACGAGCTCTTATGATAAATATCACTGTAAGTTTTGTTGCTTTCTTCATACACAGTATTGAATATCTATTTGTTAAAGAGATAAACTTTACACTAAGATAATGCTGGAAATTATTATATTGCGCACAAATATTTTGGAAGAATTTCATCATCCCAGTGCTGCAGTGCTCATTGAAAAGAATCTTGCTCTGTCTTTTGTTAAGGAAGATATTTCTATGCTTTTAGCATAAACTGAGTCTAAGAAATTATACCGAAAGCTTCACAGGGATTCCACTTTCGGATCCAGCAAAAACTATTTTTCATAGCTTCTATAAAAAATATTTCTTTGGTGGTATGTATATTGAGATAATTTAGGAGAGAAAATTAAAACTGTTTGCTTTTCAAATGATGTTTCGTTGTCAAGAAATAAGAGGAAAGTTACTCGATGGATGTTCAACCACTATCTCTAAGAGAAGTTGCTTCCATGACACTGCAAGTTAATGTTATTTTCTTTTTGTTTCACATGTATAGATAGAACTAACTCTTCAACTTGTTAAGCTTAAAATATAGAAAAAATTGAGTTTGTCTCTTTCACTTGCTTCTCAAGAACTGGAGACAACATCGTGTTCTGGATACTTGTCAAAGGCTTAGAGACAGTTTAATTGTTGATCATCTCGATTCTTCTATTCTCTTTATTCCTCTTCTCACTTAATTTATGTTCTTTTGTTTGGAAATAGGATGGGTGGTCCGATGATGTTCCATCTTGGGAAAATTGCGTGAAGATGGTTTGTCCTGACCCGTAAGTGTAGTCTTTTCTATTTCTTTTTTTTCCCTTAGAACCGATAACCCCCTTTTCCCTCATTTATTTACTTTGCCTTGTGGTTAAGCTGTTTTGATCTTTGGAGTATTAAGTAATAGAAACATATAAGATGTTAAGAAAGAGTATCTAAAAGTTGTTTTATTTTATAATAGAATGTAATGAGCTTTTAGTTCAATGCATTTCTCCATTCCTTTTTCCGCAAACTACTTTAATTGATAATTGGGGTTTACTTGATTTTTGAAGGTATATCAAAATCCCTTCCTATTATGTGGTTTTTGGGATATCAAAGGTTGGTTACTAAGCTAGGTATTGTATCTCCAATATTTTAGAGATGATAAATGAAGCAGGAGAAAAAAATCCTTGTGGCAATGTCTATATAGAACAACACTTGAAGAATGTATGTGCTCCTAATATATTGATATCCTAAGTCATTATGAATAGGTGCTTTAATTTCTATAAGGTGGCAGAGATGGCAAAAAAGCTGAAATTTTAGTTATTTCTGATGAAGTTTATGCTCATCTCACTTTTAGGAGTAAACCCTTTGTACCTATGGTAATATTTGGATCAGTTGCCCATATTGTTACAGTTGGATCCATATCAAAGAGATGGATTTTCCCTGATTGGCGACTTGGTTGGCTTGTTACAAATGATCCAATTGGCATACTAACAGAATATGCGGTACTTTCCTATTTAAGATGACTATTCTACTACTCTCATATATTTATTTTTATGGAAAATTTAATTTTAACTTTCACTTATAAAGCCAAATTTAGGTGTTAAAGAGAACTTCAGTCCCGTGAACTACTATTTATCTATGAAGAATTTTCTTTGAAATTTTTTACAAGTGATATGCCTTTTGCAATAGTTTTTTTGTATCAAAATAAAACCAATCAGACTGACATTAGACAATAACCAATTGGTCTGACACTTGATTCTCTAATGCTAAAGTTTAAACAAAATGACACTGAATTTGCATAAAAATAAGAAGCACATAGATCAATCATAAAACTTGACTGACACTTGATTCTCTAATGCTAAAGTTTGAACAGAATGACATAGAATTTGCATAATAATGAGAAATACAAATCAATCATAGAACTTGATGCAAGTTACTTCACTGGTGAATGTTCCAAGGCCTATATTTGATTCCATTACGTTTCACTTGAGCTGAGGGTCTATCGAAAATAACCTCATTACCTTCAGGTCCTTTGTAAGGTAGGGTTAAGGTTGAGTACACACTACCCTCCCCACTCATATGATTACATTGGGTATGTTCTTTTTAATGGACTATGATCGAGTGACAAATATTTATCATGGGTTGGGAGTTGAGGTAACAGAATGCAGTTAGTTGGAGGATTAACCAAAAAGCAGCATGGGAAAACTGAGGAGATTCTGATGAGTTTCCTTATAGCATCAAAATCCATGGAGTTTTTGGTTTAAAAAAACCAGAGAAAGTGGTGTAATTTGTGGAAGGTTCTTGATGCAGTAAAAACAAATTAGGGGTAAATTAAAGAAATATAGCTTCAAAATAGAATGTAATATAGAGCTTTGATAATATGTCATGTAAAATCTTTAATTAAGACTGACTAGCGCTCTTTAGGAGGAGGAAAAGAATTTTTTCTAACGAAAATGTCTGTATTTTGTAATGTTGTGTTTTCTTATTTTCATGTCATAGATTCCATCCTCGGGTATCTCAATATGACTTGTGACCCTGCAAGCTTTATTCTGTTTTGCTCTTGATAGTGCTCTCTTCTGCTTGCGTTCTTTAAGAAATTTAATACGTGTTGTTCCTTTAGCCACACATTTGATAGGACATCCCCCTGAAATATGAAATGGAGTTGCCAAACAATTGAATTTTGTTTTGGTCTAACAGCTCTTTACATTTTGTAAACATATTTCTGGTTTCTTATTTGTAAGCTAACAGAATAGTGACTTAAAATTTTAGTAGTATAGGTGTAATTGTCTAAATCTCCTACCGAGGTATTCTGTTTTTTTTTGTTCTTAGTTCGATAGAGGGGCAATTCCTCAGATCCTTTAAAAACAAATGATGATTTCTTCTCTAAAATAGTAAATATTATGTTAAGAGAAGATGCAGATATCTGTTATGATAGAATCTGTTAATGAAAGCTTAATTAGCCATTAGCTTGTGATTAGAACATGTAATCAATAGTCTAATGGAGGTCTTTTCCCTTTGTAGGTTAATCTTCATTTGAACCTTCTCGAAGACATCGAAGATGACTTGGAATTTGGTTTCAAGATGGCTAAGGAAGAATCTTTGATAATTTTACCTGGTAAAAGAAAACAAACTCTTAGAAAGGTAATAAAACTATCGAAAACAGTAGACTGGTTTTCTTACTCACTCGAACAAATGTCTTTTTCGTGGAGGACTGTCTTTTCAAATTTTATTATTTTTCTGACGTCTTTGAATGTTTTTCATATGTTTTTAGTCGTTAGAGAATTCGTATTCACGGGTCATAAGTTGATTATTTTATCACGCAAATAAGCCTTTAATTGCATCCAATTTAGAAATCACTTCTGGTGATATATAGTTCAGTTCAACCACTAAAACTGATGCATATTCATGTCCGAGTATCATTGCAACTGATGTAAAGGTAGACATTTTTCAAATTCTATTAGACTTCATGAATGTGCTTTCTTGTATGAACATGAAATTTGTGTAGCTTTCATGTTGGTGCATTGATTCACAGTATGAACAACATTTTCTATCCAAGTAGTCGTAATTGATCAATTACCTGGGAACTGCCACATACCTATAAATATAAATGTACCATGATATATTACTATAAGTTGGTTGTTCTAAAAAAATGGTATTTCATTATGTTACAGTTTTGCAGCAAAGTGATCTGCTATTCGTACAGTGTAAGTGAACTATTTGCTTATCTACCATTTCTTAGATCATGTCAGTGAACTATTTGCTAAACTACCATTCCTTAGATTAAGTCATTTTATGAAAAGAAATATTAATGCTTACACATTCTAGATACTGTAAGAATGGTTGATGATGTTCCGGTATATTACGGAATAGTTAGCATCATTTTCTTAGGAAAATTGTATGTTTTTAGGCAACCAAAGTGTTATTTAATAAAGTTTTTAGTGTTTTCATTGAAAGGAGATAACCACAGAAGAAAGCTGGAAAAAGTAGCAGAAAAGTGAGTTTGACGGTCAAAATGGTGGACCGTCAGTCTTTCGATGGACCGCCTGGTCGACCGTCAAGGCGATCCAGAACCTACCATACAAATGCCTTGAGTGATGGAAAATATGGCGGATAGTTAGACATGTGACGGACCACCAGATAGACTGTCAACCCTTATTCAGAAATCACCTTTCAGAGGAACTCAGTAACGATCAACATGGTGGACCGTCAGTTATGCGACGGACCATCAAATGGACCGTCAATGCTTATCTAGAAACCACCTTCCAGAGGAACTTAGTGACGGTTAATGTGGTTGACCATCAGTCATGCGATGGACCACCAGGTGACCATCAGGTCTTATCCAAAAAGTTGCTATTTGGAAGAAACGAGTGACGGACAAGATGGTGGACGGTCAACTCTTTGACGGTCCGCCATATGGACCGTTAACTGGGATACAACTTTTCTATTTTTAAATTTTAAATTCTTTTTTATTATATGGGAACATATAAATACAAAATTTTAGGGTTAAGAAGGGATCTTTTTTCTTTCTTTTACAGGTTTTATCATCTATTGAAACTTTTTGTAACCCAGTACTTTGGGGATTTTTTAGATCTGGGAGTACTTTAGCATTGAACAATTGATTATTGAAGATTGAAGAACTGGTTCTTGGAATTCTTTGTAAGTAAATTCTTAATCTATTTATGAATAATACAAGAATTACTTCTTCATCTTCTATGGAGTATTGTGGCTAAGCTCCCTTAACTAGGGTTATGGGATCCTTAATGTGAAACACGGGTTGGGAATCAATTTGAGTTCCATAATTCAATGATATTACATAAACCTTTCTCCAATTTCATGACTTTTCTTGGTTGCAAACTTGAAGAGTGAGCCCTAGAACAATACTTGTCTGAAAAAAAAGTGTTTGTTGGGAAAAGAAAGTATTTACATGAATTATAAGGACTTTAACCTTTAGAGTAATAGAAAATTCCTTAACAGGATTAGCTTACATGAGAAATGGATTGAAAGAATAATGCATCCTTCGAGTTTGAGAGAATTAGAGGATAATCTATCCACTTAGGTTGAGAAACTAAGGGATAAAAAATAGGACTCAACCTTTCTTGCAATTGAATTTGCTAAGCGGAACTCATAAACGATTCACAACCCAAATAGTGCTAGCATTTTGGTGACCATAACCCTGGTTTGTTTAATCTCATAAAGTTACGAAATAGAAAGAGAATCATTAGTTGGAATACTCTTGTTATAATTAATTGTTTTACAAATTAAAATCCAAAACCCCCCTTTTTTGGTTAGGAACCTCTGATCAACAGTCTAATAACGATTACAATACTTAGTGAGCATAGTATTCCCTGTGGGATCCGACACCCAACCTAGTTGGGTTCTATATTTGACAGAAACCGCTTACACTTTCTACCGAGAGTTGTAATTTGGGCGTATCAAATTTTATGGAGTATTGTGGCTGAGATCCCATAACTAGGGTTATGGGATCCTTAATATGAAATATATCTATGGGTTGGGAATCAATTTGAGTTCCATAATTCAATGACATTGCATAAAACTTTATTCAATTTCATGACTTTTCTTGGTTGCAAACTTAAAGAGTGAGCCCTAGAACAACACTTGTCTGAAAGAAAAGTGTTTGTTGGGAAAAGAAAATATTTACATGAATTCTAAGGGCTTTAACCTTTTGAGTTATAGCAAATGCCTTAACAGGATTAGCTTACATGTGAAATGGGTTGAAAGAATAATGCATCCTTCGAGTTTGAGAGAATTAGAGGATAATCTATCCACTTAGATTGAGAAACTAAGGGATAAAGAATAGGACTCAACCTTTCTTTCAATTGAATTTGCTAAGCGGAACTCATAAACGATTCACAACCCAAATGGTGCTAGCATTTTGGTCACCATAACCCTGGTTTGTTTAATCTCATAAAGTTATGAAATACAAAGAGAATCATTAGTTGGAATACTCTTGTTACAATTAATTATTTTACAAATTAAAATCCAAAACCCCCCCTTTTTGGTTAGGAACCTCTGATCAACAGTCTAATAATGATTACAACACTTAGTGAGCACAGTATTCCCTGTGAGATTCGACACCCAATCTAGTTGGGTTCTACATTTGACAGTGATCGCTTACACTTTCTACCGAGAGTTGTAATTTAGACGTATCAAATTTTGGTGCCATTGCTAGGAAATACGGTTGTCAATTAAGTTTGTGATAGTTAATAGACCCTTTGGTCAAAGATTCTCAAACTTTACCTTTGGTTTGTTGTTTTTGTTTTGAATAGGTTGACTATTATGCATGCCAAGTACACAGAGATCAGGTCAGGCATTATTACCCATAAATCCTGAACCATATCTCATTAGTAGAATGGATGCACAATGAGACCCTGAAAGGATAGCTGCTCAGCAAGAGCAGGCTAGATTAGCTGCATTGGTAGCTGCATAAGTAAATCAGTAGAATGTCGATAACCCAGGTCGAGTACCAAATCCTGATGATGAGGACCTGGGTTATGATGAGTTATTAAATCCAAGGCGTACAGATGATATGGCTGCACCAATTCGAATATGCCCCTGATTAATTTTATCTCAACATGCAAGTCGTTTGACAATCCAGGGGTTGGACAAAATGTGATCCGACTGTGCTTATTCCCGTTGTCTCTATTTGGAGAGAAAAATCTATAGTTAAATGGTCTAACTCCTAACTCTATTACCAATTGGAGGCAACTGAAAGATGCTTTCCTAGAAAGATTCTTTTCGCCGTCCAAGAGAGCACAATTGAGAGATGAGATAAACAATTTTGGACAGCTTCCAACTGAAGCTCTCCATGAGACTTGGGAGAGGTTTAAGAAGAAACTTATGCGGTGCCCAAATCATCAAATGACCAATGGTAGATAATGCTGCGAGTGGGTCATTCATAGACCTCACTCTTCTTGAGGCATTTGAAATGCTTGATCGTATGACAAAGCAGAGTAGAGCTTGGCATACCAGAGATTCTGAGGTAGCAAGCTCTACTATATCTATTGGTATGACCGCAAAATAGAGGTAAAGGGAAGAGAAATGTGACCAATATATAGCTCATATGAAAATACAAATGGACCTTTTTACTAAGTATTTATTATCAGGAAAGACAGAGAAAGTTAAAGCTGTTACATCACAGAGAAGAGCTGACTCCGATTTTGAGGAGGAAGCAAATTACTTGAATAATCAGGGGGGTTTCCGAGTTAGTGACCAAGGAAACCAAGGTTGAAACTACTATGAAAAATCCGGGTACAAGGACCAAGACCAAGGGAATTAAAAGAATAAGAATGACAGGAGTGGTTTGTATGTCCCTTCAGGAAATCGTAAAGCTGCTGCATCTAACTCTGGGAAGATGTCCATGGAGGACATAATGGCTAAGCTGTTGAAAGGGGTTGAGGCAATCAACACGGGAGTAGATGAGGTAAAAAATGATTTGTCTTTAATGAATCAATTGGTTGACTCGCATTCTACTTTAATAAAATAGTTGGAGCAACAAATGAGTCAACTGTCGGTGATATTTAATCAAAGAAAGGCTGGCACTCTACCAAGTGAGACAGTTTAAAATCTAAGGAAAAATGGGTCATGTTTGGAAATTACTACCAGGAGTGGTAAGGTGTTGGAAAACCCATCCGTGGGTAAGCCTGTGGTTGATAGTATAAAGAAGAGTATTGTTGAAGCAGATTGTGATTATCCTGTAGAAGCTGAAAACCAGGATGAGATCATTCATAATACTACACCTAGCTGTCAGCAGTCTGAAAAGATTGAAGATGAGAAGAACAAAGAAAAGAAAATGGTGGAGAAAACTCTCCCAAAACCACCACCCTCTTTTCTTCAGAGACTGAAGAAGAAGGCCGATGACAATAAGTTCAGTAAATTCATGACCATGCTGAAGTAGCTGACTATAAATGTTCCTTTGGTGGAGGCACTGGAGCATATACCAGGGTATGCCAAATTCATGAAGGACCTTTTGACAAAGAAAAGAGCAGCAAGCTATGAACCGAAAGATGATGTCCATCATTACAGTGCGATTGCCCCAAGGTCCTTAGTACAGAAGAAGGCAGATCTGGGAGCTTTCACTATTCCTTGTACAGTCGGATCTTTGGATTTTGCTAAGGCTTTGTGTGATTTGGGGGCTAGCATTAATGTGATGCCATTATCCATTTATAAAAAGTTGGGGTTGGGAGATCCTACTCCAACCAATATGCAGCTCGTGATGGCAGATAGGTCGGTAAAATACCCTGTTGATATTTTGTATGATGTATTAGTGAAGGTGGCTAACTTCATTTTTCCTGCGGATTTTGTTATTATGGATTGCAAGGTGGACTTCGAGGTGCCCATAATCTTGGGTCGACCTTTCCTCACAATCGAAAGTATATTGATTGATCTGCGAGCGAATGAGCTTTTATTTCGAATGAATGATGAAGTGGTACGTTTAAATGTATGCAAATTAATGAAGCAACATAAAGAAATAAATGTGTTCTCTATAGTTGATGTTTATTATGAGGACAAGCAGGAATTATCTTTGGAGGAGCAGCTTACTGTTAGGCCATTGGCTGCTGTGCTTATGAACTTTGATCGTGAGGATATTGAGGAGTACGAAGAAATTGTCTGTGCTTTGATAGGAATGGGGTCGTATTATTATGCCCCAAGAATATTGATCTTGACCTTAAGAATCGACCTTCACCACTGGCGAATCCATCCATTGAAGATCCACCGATGTTAGACTTGAAAGAGATACCCAGTCATCTGAGGTTGTGTTCTTGGGTAGTGAAAATACACTGTCGGTTGTTATTACTGCTGATCTAGGTGAACAACAGGTGGAAGCTCTTATCTCTATTCTTAAGAGATATAAGAGAGCTATTGGTTAGAATATTGTAGATATCATTGGTATCCCTCATGGCATATGTACGCATAAGATTCAGCTAGAGGAAGATTGTGTACCTACTATTGAGCATCAGCGTCGCCTGAATCCACCTATGCAAAAGGTGGTGAAGAAAGAAATTATCAAGTAGCTAGATGCAGGGGTGGTGTACCCAATCTCAGACAGTAAATGGGTGAGTCCTGTACACTGTGTGCCCAAGAAAGGGGGCATAACGGTAGTGGCCAATGAGAAGAACGAGTTAATTCCACTCAGGCCTATCATAGGGTGGAGGGTGTGTATGAACCATCGAAAGCTTAACTCGTGGACACTGAAAGATTACTTTCCAATGCTATTCATGGATCAGATGCTCGATCGATTGACAGGTAGAGGTTGGTACTATTTCTTGGATGGTTATTCTGGGTATAACCATCTCTCCATTGATCTTGAAGATCAGGAGAAGATGACGTTCACGTGCCTATATGGCACATAAGCTTTTAAAAGGATGCCCTTTGGTTTATGTAATGCACCGGTCACATTTCAGAGGTGCATGATGTCGATTTTTTATGATATGGTTGAAGACACCTTGAGGTGTTTATGGATGATTTTTCAGTTGTTGGAGATTCCTTTGACTTGTGTTTGCTAAACTTAAGTCAAGCATTACAGCGGTGTGAAGAGTTTAACCTGGTACTTAATTGGGAAAAATGCCACTTCATGGTGAAGAAAGGTATTGTTCTCGATCATAAAATTTCTACAAAAGGTATTGAGGTAGATAGGACCAAGGTTTAGGTCATCGAGAAACTACCTCCCCCCATCTCTGTAAAAGGGTTACGTAGCTTTCTTGGTCATGCAGGATTTTATCGTAGATTTATTAAAGATTTCTCGAAGGTTGCAAACCCATTATGTAAACTTCTTGAAAAGAAGGCCAAGTTCTCTTTTGATGATGACTGCAGGTAGGCGTTCCAATGAATTAAGCTGAAATTAGTGGAGGCTCCAGTTATTATTACTCCGGACTGGACAAAGCCGTTTGAACTAATGTGTGATGCTAGCGGGGTGGCGTTTGGAGCTGTGTTTGGCCAGAAAAAGGATAAGCTATTTCATCCAATCTACTATGCCAGCAAAGCCCTAAATGGGGCTCAAAAGAACTACACTGTCACTGAACAAGAGCTCCTGGATGTAGTTTATGCCTTTGAGAAATTTAGAGAATATTTGCTAGGGACCAAGGTAGTGGTCCACACGGATCATGCAACTCTGAGGTACTTAATGGCTAAGAAAGATGCAAAGCCGAGATTGATCCGGTGGGTATTGTTGCTTCAAGAATTCGACTTTGAGGTAAAAGATTGTAAGGGATGTGAAAATCAGGTGGCTCATCACTTATCCAGACTTGAATGTGAACAAGCAATCAAGGACAATTTAGACATTGATGTTTCTTTTTCAAATGAGAAGATACTAGCTGCGAAGCTCGACCAGATTTCGTGGTATGCTGATTTTGCAAACTACGTGGTAAGTGAGGTTATGATAGATAATCTTTCCTTTCACCAAAGGAAAAAGTTCCTTCATAATGTGACCCAGTATTTCTGGGATAAGCCCTATTTTTTTCGGTGATGTACAAATGCTGTTATTAGGCGCTGTGTCCCAGATGTGGAGATGCTGAGTATTTTGGAAGCATGCCACGCTTCACCTATTGGTGGTCCCCATGTAGGTGACCGTACTGCTCAGAAAGTATTGCAGAGTGGCCACTATTGGCCCATGCTATTCAGAGATGCATATGAGCTTGTTCGTAGATGTGATCAATGTCAGAGACAAGGATCAATATCCAAAATCCATGAGATGCCAATGTCCAAAATAATGGAAGTAGAGTGGTTTGATGTATGGGGCATTGACTTCATGGGCCCATTTGTAAGATCATAAAGGTTAAAATACATCCTAGTAGCTGTAGACTATGTATCAAAATAGGTAGAAGCTATGGCTTTGGCTGACAATGAAGGAAAAATAGCTGTAGCATTTCTGAAGAAGAACATATTCTCTCGTTTTGGAGTACCAAGAACAATCATAAGTGATGGCGGATCCCATTTCTGGAATAAAGTTTTCAGGGCTGTTTTGGCAAAGTATGGAGTAAAACAACACCGAGTAGCAACTCCATATCACCCACAAACTAGTGGAAAAGTGGAGGTATCGAATCATGAGATTAAGGCCATTCTCGCCAAAACTGTGAACGCTACTAGGAAAGATTGGTCTCAGAAGCTAGATGACGCCTTGTGGTAGTACCGAACTGCTTTTAAGACACCAATTGGCATGTCACTGTATCAGCTGGTCTATGGGAAGGCATGTCATTTGCCAATCGAGCTTGAGCATAAGGTCTTATGGTCTCTCAAAAGGCTGAATATGCACTGGAAGGAAGCAGTTGATCTAAGATTGGAGCAGATAAATAAGATGGATAAATTTTGTCTCAGGGCTTATGAAAGAGCCGACTTATATAAAGAGAAGATGAAGAAATACCATAATCAAAGGATTGCACAGAGAGAATCAGGAAAGGTGATTTGGTACTTCTTTTCAACTCCAAACTCAAGTTATTTCCAGGTAAGTTAAAGTCTAAATGGTCAGGTCCAGTCAAAATTAGCCAAGTCTACTCATTTGGAATATTTGAGCTTGAAAACAAAGATGGTAGTGTCTTCAAAGTGAATGGGCAAAGAATCAAACTTTATATTGGTCCAAAAGACTTAATAAAAAGTATTGATGTCTTTTATCACGATGAAGTTTGAGTACTCGAGATACTTGAGTCGTGCCGCAACGTTAAATTAGGTGCTAGTGGGAGGCAACTCACAACATGTTGTTGTAACCATAGTTAGAGTCTATTTTATGTTTTTGTGCAATTTTGATGCGTTAATAAAGTGTGCAGGGCCAGAAATATGATAAAAATGGAAATAGTCATACATCTGAGCGACTAGACCGTTGTGACGGATGACTTGACGGACCACCAGTCCTCTGACAGACCAACACTTTTAACTGTCAAGATTTGGCAAGAAAATGCATACACTGGATAGGATCTGACGGATTAAGTGGCGGACCATCACATACCTGGTGGGCTATCAAAATAGCTGTCAGAAGTAAGTCTGGCGACCCACATTCTGGTAAGCAGTGATGGCCAATCTGGTGGACCGTCACAGATTTAGTGGACCGTCCCACTTACCGTCACACCAAAACATAAACACATCGACTCAGGTAAGGGATGACGTTCAAAGTGGGGTACGTCACATTCGTGACGTACCATCAATTTGATCGTCACTTTAACCTTAACTCTGAATCAGGTTGGGTTAAATTGGTACTCTTTATAAGTACTCTGTATTTGACCTGAAGTGAGATTTTGAGAATAAAATTGAGTGGGTACACTCATTTTAACCGTTCCATAACCTTTGACTTTTCCACTTCTTTAAGATTCAAAGTACCTGAAGAGAGTTATCCCATCTGAGGCCCCTCATCTCCTCCATTTGTGCCTTATTTAAATTAACTCAACTCTCCCATCTCTCCATCATAAACCAAAAAGTAACACAGGTGCTAGGATTTGTAAGTTAGCTTTGTCTCTAAAGCTTCAAGCACGTAGTATAATCGAGAATTGAGGTAAGTGAAAACCCTTCTCTTATGGTAGTCCGTATTAAGTGTAAAATAATGATTTATTGGTTTGTTCTTAGTGTACTGAGTATGAATGTCTTGAGTTGAAATTCAAAGTACAAATTGGTGTGAAATCTGGGTGATATAAAGTGTAAAATGAGACCAATATGCTTAAAATATGAGTTTAGAGTTGTAATGGTAGTTGAAAATATGACCTGATGTGCTATTGCTCAACAAAATAGTTGAACCCAGACTTTTTAGCTAAAGACGAAGGTGCGACGGTCAAACTGGTAGATCGTCAACCTTTTGATGGACCACCAAGATGACCGTCAGAATACTCAATAAAATGGATATTCTGTATAATCCATGACGGTCGAAGTGGTGGACCATAAACTTTGTGATGGACTACCACGTTGACCGTCAGAAGGCTCAAGATTTTATGGGTCACTGATTAATGGTTGACGGCAGAGTTGGTGAACCGTCCAACCTTTGGTGGACCGTCATATCTACCGTCAAACCACATTTGCAACAATTAGGATTGTGTTTTGAGTTTTGAACTGATTTCTTAAACTAGTTTTCAGGTGATATGGCCCCTAAACTTTCATAAGCTAAAGGAGGAAGATATCAACAAGGTAGAAATGCATCTGCACTGGCCTATAATACTAGGCGAACTGAACTTGGGTTTAGTCTAAAAATCCATTCACATCGATAGGGGGCAGGGAACCAATAAGAAGCATTTTCGGGCCTATCAAACAAACTATTCTGAGGAGGAGAGTGAGAATAACATCAGTTTCACTGATTCAAGTCCGGATGAAGCAACAGTTGCTTCAACCTAACCATTTCCCGTAGAAGGTAAAAATGAAATGGATAATGTGCGGGATCAAACGGAAGCTACTGATGTAGAAAATGAACAGGAGGGTGATAATGTTATCAGGAGGAAAGATCCCCAGATTCGAGATGCTATCAGGTGGCAAATAGAGGGATCACACAAAGAGTTTTATGACGGGTTGACACCTATAGCTCGAGGGATCTGAAGGTCATTTCTAGAAGAACATCAGATTATGACAACGAAGCTTCATGAATATCCCGAGTTAGAGCACCTGTTCAACGAATATGGACTAGCATGGATGAGCAGGCCACCAGGAAAATACCAACCGAATTGGGTAAGAGAATTCTTTACAAATTACCTATGTTTGGTGAAAGCAGAATGTCCAAAGGGAACTCCGATCTCACATAGAACAAATAGGGAGTTTGTCCCGGTCCGAAGGGCCACCGTTGATATCTCAGCCGAAATAATTAATAGGATGCTATTCGGGCCAGGATATAAGGCTCCACCTGTGGTCCCAGATTGTGAGTATAGAATGAGAAATGCTTCTGGTCAGAGACGTTGGGCGGCCTTATTATTGACTGATGATGAAAATCCTTCCTGGTTGACTAATTCCAAAGAGCGCATTGCAAAGTTCACTCTTAGCTTTAAAGCTAAGTTCTGGTGGGCTATTGTCCGATTGAGGTTAATGAAAAAAAAAGGAGATGGGAAGTAGTGTCCAGTTTGATTTCAGGGTTACTAATTGATTTTGGTCAACTAATTGCAGATGAGATCTTTGTGCGAGCACATAAAGTGACCACCTCTATACCCTTCCCATGTTTAATCACTGTATTATGCAAACAAGCTGGGGTTCCATTGATTAGCGGGGTTGGCAATGAGGTACAAGCTACACATAAGCAAGACATTGAGAAGTCGAAAGATCAATCAAAGTTTGAAATTTATGTGACCGAACCTCCAGCATATCAGTCTCAGTCTGTACCAGTTCCCGAAGCCACAAAAATGCTCAAAGGTATGCCTTTACCTATTATCACATATGTGACACTTGATTATGTGCCCCACGGTACGTCTGCAGGGTCAGATTCTACACAGTTTACTGGTGGAGTGGATTTTGTAGAATACAGATTCAACCCGGTGAATTTTGTCAAGGTGGTGAAGAATCAAAAGCGGTTTCAAAAGCAGTTAGAAAAGTGGGCTATAGATTTCAAACCTTTTGTGGATGAAATTATTGCTGAAGCAGTCAGTCCATTTCAAACTATTCAAGTTAGGATGGATAACATGGAAGCTCGCATTAACAAAAGGCTAGATTCACTATCTCTCCCTGATCTTGCCAAGCTCATGGCTAAATTTGAGCAGGCAAAGGCTAACATAGCGGAGTTAAAGAAGAAACAATCACAACCGCCTGTATTTGACCTAACTTTGGCGGTAAGTGATGATGATGAGGGCATTCTGGATCTGATGGGTAGACCCGTGAAGGATAAAGACAAGCAGCAAATGGATGAAAAAGTAGCAAAGAAAGTAGAAAAAGGAGAAAGAGAGAACCAATGTCACCTGAGAAGTTAGACCAGCATAACCTGAAGAGAGATGTAAAGAAGTCAAAGGAAGAAGATGAAAGGAAGCAAAGATAAGAAGAAAATAAAGTGGCAGGAGTCTCTACTAGTGCTTCCCCAGCAAGGGGCGAAGTGCTGGTTTAATTCGTGAGACTATCCCTAAAAATATGGAGGGTGAAGTTGTGAGCACTCCTACCACCATAGGTGCCAACATTGCACAGGGTGAGAATGCAGAGACCTCACCCCACCTGACAGATGCCTCAGAGAAATAGGAGGCAAAGTAGATAACCCAATCCTCAGTTATGGTAATTTATTGCTTTGAAGACAGTGCATATCTTTTTGTGTGGGGTTGGGGTGTATTTACACCATGGTTGGATGTGTTGCCAATATTATGAATCCAATCATGTACTATCTAGTAGAAGTGGCATATTTAGGGTGTTTTTATTATCGTATTTCAAATTCTGCACCCTGTGATATAAATATATGTATTTAATGAGTATCTATAAACTATTTCTGCTTCAGTACTTTGTTGTAAATATGGGCTATGAATGATATGGCATAACACTATGAGCATGTGTATGTAATTATTTACCTTATTCATGTAAACATGTGTATATAACTCTCAGTAATTTTGCATTTAGCATTAGTCTAGAAGAGGTGCATGCAACATGCAGTGAACATTCCAAGAAATGCAAAAGAAATTTAATTTCGTTGCCTGTGGGTGTGAGGTTTTAATTGCAGCTCTTTCATAGGTTAAGACCTAGAACTTGCTCGAGTCATAGATACAGTCTTCTAGGGGAGTCATTAGGATAGGATAACAGGCCTCCTTGTACTTTGAGCCCTTCAAACCTAAATAAACAACACCCACCCACCAGAAAGATTATCTCTTTTGAACCCATCTTTTGTCTTTAAAACCCGTTCTGAAATCCTGTCACTGTTAATTACTCTTTGTAGGGTTTTAACATTCAGATCTAGCCTTAGCAAATTACTTAGCATTGTACATTTCAACTTAGATAAAACATCTAAGTTGAGGATGGCTAATGTCAAAAGATTGGCCACTGACTGTATTAGCCTGAGTCGAAAGGTAGCTGTTATAAAAAAATAAAAAATAAAACATATATATATATATATATATATATATATATAGCAACTTGAAGTTGAAAAGATGCTAGGGCAAGGAGATTTAAGTTTCAATGAGTCACTTTACCCAAAAACATACCCCTACTGACTTGAAACCTCATTGTAAGCCTCAAAAAGACCTGTTTGATCCTAGTGAGTCAATCTTGAGGTAGTGTCGTATGGATAGGGTAGTCCTATGGGTACTTGGACTATGGTTGTAACTTCTTTGTGAGTGTGAGAGTTAGACTTTGTACACATCAAATAATAAGTGGTGGATTTTATTGTTGTGAGGGCAACCGAAGTTTCACTGAACTTTGCTGTTCTCTGTAGAATGTAACATTCATGCTTGTGAACTGAACCATGATAAATGCTGGGTGTGGATCCTGATGTGTTAAGTGCATGTGATTGAACTGATAAGTGAATAGTTACATCAAAATATTTCAAGGGTTGGTTGCTTGTCATTTTACTGTTCATGTGTGCAATTAGGTGCTGAGTTGCAGAAAAGTGAGTTTGACGGTCAAAATTATGGACCATCAGTCTTTCGACGGACCACCAGGTCGACCGTCAAGGCAATCTAAAACCTACCATACAAATGGCTTGAGTGACAAAAAACATGGCGGACCATCAGACATGTGACGGACCACCAGATGGACCATCAACCCTTATCCAGAAATCACCTTTCAGAGAAACTCAGTGATGATCAACATGGTGGACCGTCAGTCATGCGACAAACCACCAAATGGACCGTCAATGCTTATCCAGAAACCACTCTCCAGAGGAACTCAGTGATGGTTAATATGGTGGACTGTCAGTCATACGACTAACCACCAGGTAGACCACCAGGTCTTATCCAGAAACTGCTATTTGGAAGAAACGAGTGACAGACAAGATGGTGGATCGTCAACTCCTTGAAGGTCCGCCATATGGACCGTCAACTAGGACGCGGCTTTTCTATTTTTAAATTTTAAGTTCTTTTTTTTTAGTTGGGAACATATAAATACAAAATTTTAAGGTTAAGAAGGGATCTGTTTTCTTTCTTTTATAAGTTTTATCATCTATTGAAACTTTTTGTAACCTAGTACTTTGGGGAGTTTTTAGACCTGGGAGTACTTTAGCATTGAACAATTGATTATTGAAGATTGGAGAACTGATTCTTGGGATTCTTTGTAAGTAAATTCTTAATCTATTTATGAATAATACAAGAATTACTTCTTCATCTTCTATGGAGTATTGTGGCTAAGCTCCCTTAACTAGGGTTATGAGATCCTTAATGTGAAACACGGGTTGGGAATCAATTTGAGTTTCATAATTCAATGACATTGCATAAACCTTTCTTTAATTTCATGACTTTTTTTGGTTTCAAACTTGAAGAGTGAGCCCTAGAACAACACTTGTCTGAAAGAAAAGTGTTTGTTGGGAAAAGAAAGTATTTACATGAATTATAAGGACTTTAACCTTTAGAGTAATAGAAAATTTCTTAACAGGATTAGCTTACATGAGAAATGGGTTGAAAGAATAATGCATCCTTCGAGTTTGAGAGAATTAGAGGATAATCTATCCACTTAGGTTGAGAAACTAAGGGATAAAGAATAGGACTCAACCTTTCTTGCAATTGAATTTGCTAAGCAGAACTTATAAACGATTCACAACCCAAATAGTGCTAGCATTTTGGTGACCATAACCCTGGTTTGTTTAATCTCATAAAGTTACGAAATAGAAAGAGAATCATTAGTTGGAATACTCTTGTTACAATTAATTATTTTACAAATTAAAATCCAAAACCCCCCTTTTTGGTTAGGAACCTCTGATCAACAGTCTAATAATGATTACAATACTTAGTGAGCACAGTATTCCCTGTGGGATCCGACACCCAACCTAGTTGGGTTCTATATTTGACAGCGACCACTTACACTTTCTACCGAGAGTTGTAATTTGGGCATATAAGTTGATTTTTAATAAAAAGAAAAATCGACCGCTGCTTTCGGTGATGCTGATTGTGTTTCTGCTGGTGGACCTATTCTTGCGAAAAAGCAATTCCGTGGTGTAATGTTTAAGTATGGTCCTTAACTAATTCAGGTATGTTCTTAAGTTCCATTTCTCTCTTTTCTTGTGAAAATTAGATTTGGCATACTTGTTCTTTTTCGTCATCTTCATCATCGTCTTTTTGGTTTTTCGATATAGTTCGATGTTGTTCTTAATAGTGTCAAGATGTCTAATAGAAAACCAACTTTTTTATTCAAAGAATAAGGTAAGCAGGTCCATTGTAAAATCATAATTTTACCTTGCATTGTAGCATGTAACCAAACGGGCGTTAACTTTTAATGGACAAGGTAATCACCTGTGTTAACCTTGTCCATTTTGGTATTTTTCAATTGTGTTATGCCACTTTGAATTTTTAATAAGAAAGCTTGCCCTTTAGGCTCCAGACTCGAAAATAGTTGGTGATCCATTTTGAGTATTGCGAACAATTGGTTAACCTGCTGCATCCATATGAACATGATAAGTTTGATAATGTTGTTGGATGGTAAGTTATTGGAGTTATTGGATGGTCCTGTTATTGCTATATCTCTTTTCTAACAAGTAGTATCAATAGCACACCTGCTGCAACACTTATATTCAAGCTTTCCATAGCCATAAAGGATCTATAATTCTGGCCTGAAATACTATTATCACACTCCGCATCCTCATATCGTCCAATAATTATATCGACGGGGATATTTCCCAGAATTCTAACTAATTTAGTATCTGACCTCTCCACCAATGGCCTCAGCTCAGTTCACTCACTTCCCAAAACAAGGATTGTAGGAGCAACAGGGACAATCTCAGGCAATGGAACAACTCTTGAAGAAACGGAACAACCTAGGACCCACCATCCATTTTTTGTCGAAGACACAAGGAATTGCATTATATTATTGCAAAACCTCAGTTTCATTAATTCAAGTGAGCCGACACTTGATTTGATCACTACCACACTTAATGGTACAGAGTTCTTCGCATATAAGATGATCCTGAAAGCTCCGAATAAGTAAGCAGACCATATAATTGTACCCAAATTTTGAGGATCTGTAACCTCATCCAAAGCAGCCAAAGAGAAGTAATCTCTTGTTCCTCAATTGAAACAGGTTCCAATTCCTTGATAGCAACCATTTTCAATGGAGAAGCATCGAGGACCAGTTCCTGATAGGGTCTGTTGTCAGTAATCATATTTAGTTCATGTTTATATACTTCCATTTTTCGTAATCCAACTTTATCCACCATAGTCAAAACTCTCTCGAAACCTTTCTTATCCTTCTTTTTCCTATTATTCCCACTCAGATCCAACCCTTTCTGAATATAGAGACCATAAAGTTCCCTTTTTCCAGATAACAATGCAACTTAAATAGGGCCAACACCATAAATTCCCTCGCCAACCATTCTTGGTAGGGTTAATTCAGTCGCCTCCTTCCCGAGATGGACCATAATAACTATCCCTCACTCCTAAATTAGGATTGGCCACATGTGTTATAGCAAACAAATTCCCATTATTCATATTTCTAGTTAAGTGAAGCATCATGTTCATTTATGCATTCTTGAATTTGTTCCATAAATTTAAAGGTGAAAAATTCTTTAATTTCAACTTCGGAATAGCTTAAATTTTCTTTTGGCTAATACTTCTCGTCAACTACTGAGAGATTTAGAGTATTTTGGACCTTCTATCGCTGGTATAGATGTCTATCCTTTGCAACTACTTTCTTCATTTGAGATACTTCTTAAGTTTCAAACTTTACACAGTTCCCAAAAACCATTCTTCATAAGTTCACTTGAGTTTAAAGAACTTGACCCCATAAATCCCAGAACAAGTCTAAACATTCTGGAACTGGCTATGTGATGAACGGGTTGTATCAATAAAGACACATGTACAACCACCAATTGTACCTGAAGTTTTAGAATTAGTTGCTAAGAGGGATATAGCTAAAGGTGAGATAGTTCTAGGAGTGCCACTACTAGAAAACTGCTTATTACCTGGGGATTTTACCTAGGGAATAATATCCCAGGAAAAACATGCGAATTTACCTATGAAATTATTAAATTCATCAATATTAAAATATATTACCTGCGAACTATATATTTTCAACAAATTTCGCAAGGTAAATTTGGCACCATATTGCGCAAATTTTGTACTTGCGACATTACCTGGAAAAATATATTGATGGGTATTTTATCTCTAGGTAAATCAGCAGGTATATGGACAAATATATATATTTTTTAAATCCGTAGAAAAATCCCCAGGTAATTCATCCTACGGATTTACTTGAGATATTTTGGTGGAAATTTATGTAAGGGATTTTATTTCCTGGAAAATTATTTGAAGATTTTGTGTTGCGAATTTTGCTAGGGATTTATTCTTGGGGATTTACCTGTGAAATTATTACTTGCGACATTACCTGGGGAAATATATCGGCGGGTATTTTATCTCTAGGTAAATCCGCAGGTATATGAATAAATATATATATTTTTAAATTCATAGACTAATCCCTAGGTAATTTATCCTACGGATTTACTTAGAGATATTTTGGTGGAAATTTATGTAAAGGATTTTATTTCCTGGGAAATTATTTGGGGATTTTGTGCTGCGAATTTTGCTGGGGATTTATTCTTGGGGATTTATCTGTGAAATTATTATTTGCGACATTAACCGAGGAAATCTATCGGCGAGTATTTTATCTCTAGGTAAATCCGCAGGTATATGAACAAATATATATATTTTTTAAATCCATAGAAAAATCGTAACTTATCCTACGAATTTATTTAGAGATATTTTGGTGGAAATTTATGTAATGAATTTGATTACCTGGGAAATTATTTGGAGATTTTTTGCTGCAAAATTTGCTGGGGATTTATTCTTGGGGATTTACTTGTGAAATTATTACTTGCGACATTATCTGGATAAATGTATCGGTGGATATTTTATCTCTAGGTAAATCCGCAGATATATGGGCAAATATATATATATTTTAAATCCAAAGAAAAATTCCTAGGTAATTTATCCTACGAATTTACGTAGAGATATTTTGGTAGAAATTTATGTAATAAATTTTATTACCTGAAAAATTATTTGGGGATTTTGTTCTGCGAATTTTGCTGGGGATTTATGCTTGGGGATTTACCTGCAAAATTATTACTTGGAAAATTATTGGGGGATTGTGTTGCTACAAATTTAGCTGAGATTATTTCTTGGGGATTTACCTATGAAATTATTACTTGAAAAATTATTGGGGGATTGTGTTGCTAGGAATTTAGCTGAAACTATTTCTTGGAGATTTACATAGAATTTTTGTGACTTGAAAAATATTAATAGGAAAAAGATAAACTTGAAGAATAAAAAACATAAAATAAAAAGAAATTAGACATTAAATCGGTGGACATGTATAATCAAGCAAAAGATGATCAAGAAATTAAAATTAGTTTATTTATGACATAGATGGTATCATAGATGTATTCGAGCCGAATAAACCTTAGCTTGATTCGTTATGTTATCACCAAAAAATTAAAGAGGTGAAATTTCGTGGGACTAAGATAGGGTGAAGAACGATTCAAGGCTCAAATAGAGCATGTTTTCTATTGGTTAATTTAAATATAATTCTAAGGTATCATACTACGCACGATAATATAATATATCAATATAATGTACATACAGGAGTCGTTTGATGTGAGATATAAGGTATAATAATCACGAAATAAAATAAAAAAATAATTTATTTTATATTGAGTTGAAAGTATTAGGTAGTTTCAGAATTATATATATGATGAGATTAGGGGTGGACATTCTGTTTGTTCGATTTGCTTGTTTAATATCGGTTTGTTTTTTCAATTTTTGGATTGACGAAAATGACAGCCGTAATCAAACCAAAATAAATTCGATTTGATTCAATTTGTATAAATTTGATTCAGTTATTTCAAATTTTTATTTCAATTTTGAAGATTAAAATAGTGAGTCTTTCTTTGTCATGACCGTACATTTAAAATTTGTGATTTTTTTTTAGAGAAAAATATTTTTTAAAACCTATTTTTCATTTTTAAATATAAATAACTCAGCATAGATGAAATGAAATGAAATAACGGAAAAACATTATTTATACAATATATATATATATATATATATATATATATATATATATATATATATATATATATTGTTGTTATCGTTGATTTTAAAGTAATATATTACGTATTTTTAGTTACACAATTTAGTCATATCTAATCTGAGAATAATTATATTATTTATTTTACTATTATTATTATTATTATTATTATTATTGCATTAATCCGCAACCTTAGTTGATTTAATTTTTTAATTTATTTATTTCTAGTCTGATTTTGCCAATTTGTAACAATTTTAGCCTAATTTTATCTAATTTATTACAATCATAGCCCAAATTGTGTCCAATTGAACTCAATTTCAAATTCCATTCAATTTTTTAACCAAATTCTTATTAATCTTTAGAACTCAGCTGTTGATCAACATTTATTTATTATTATTATATTTATTTTTAATACTAATTTTATATAGTTACTATATTTATTAAATATCAACATAATTCAATTCAATTTTTCTAATTTATTTAAATTCTGGCCATTTTATACTCAATTTGTGTCAATTGAGTTTAATTTGACTCAATTGAAAACCTCAATTCAATTTTTTTTTACCCAATATCTAATATGAATTTGACTCATCTCCTCAATTGTAATCTCAATCGTTTATCATATATGATCAACGGCCAATATTAAATCATATTTCACTAATATTTTTTTTAAAATTGGACAGCGTCAGACTATTTTTCTTGAACTGAGGGTCTATTGGAAACAACCTATCTACCTTAGTAATAAGGTCTGCGTACACCGTACCCTCAACGGACCCTAATTTGTGAGAATAAATTGGCGGCGTAGTTGTGTTGACACCTAATTTTGACATTCTGATATTATTGTTATCATTGATTTTAATGTAATTTATTATGTGTCTATTTAAAATTATAGGGTGTGCATTTTAATTGTTCGGTATCAGTTCAATTTTTTAATTTCGGGTTGATGAAAATGACAACAGTAATCGAACCAAAATAAATTTGAATTGGTTCAATTTCTATAAATTCGGTTTAGTTATTTCAGTTTTGTATTTCGATTTTGAAGATTAAAAGATTAGCGAGTCTTTCTTTGTCACGACCGAACATTTAAAATTGGTATTTTTTTTAAATATTTTTTTTCAAATTTATTTTTCAATTCCAAATATAAATAACTCAACATGGATTAAATGAAATGAAATAGTGAAAAACATTATTTATACTAAATATATAAAATATATATATATATAGACATATATATAATTCATTCCCTCCATTTTTTCCCTTTGATAGCTGTTGCGGCTTCGCAGAGACTCTTCACCTTCTCCTCTCAATTCTCTAAGAATCACTCTCAATTCTCAATATCTCAAGCACGGGAATTTTTGAAAATCAGAGGTAAGCTTGGAGATTTTCGAAAATCAGAGGTCTTCTCCTTGTTGATTGATACTTTGTCAATTGCTTGCAGATATTTTTGAAAACAGAGGTTTAGTTTCTTCAATTCCATAATTTTTTTGTTTGTAAAGGACCCAATAGATCATTTTGAAGTGAATAATTATGGTTTTGTGTGTATGTTGACTTTTATTGCTCCACTTTGTTATGCTTGGTGGTGTGAGTAGACAATCTCCTACTGCTTTGGATTTCTCTGATTTTTTGATTTTCTTATTTTTGTACTTCTTAATCTTGTTTGCAGACCCTTTTAAAGTTGTAGACCCTCTAGTTGAGACCTATGTTGTGCAGACTCTTCACTTTTGATGCCGCACCCACATTGGATTCCCTAAAAAATACACTACTTTTGGAGAATTCAACACGCACCCGCTGACAATTTTGGAGAGTCCGAGCAAAGTAGGTTGAGACTAGATTTTTTACCTTATGGATAACACTTTGTACCTGTGAGTTATACTGAAATAGAGTAAAATCATTCAGTTAGATTTAGCGTCTGGCAGCCTCATTTAGTATGGCTTTAAGTGAATTTAAACATAAGACTGGGGTAGTGTATTATTTTGTAAGGAAGGGAATACTTGATAAGTGTTGTTAACATTGAATGTTAATAGATGCATTGCTTAAGGCAAAGTAATTCTATTATTGCTTAAGTCTTAGATACCTATATTCTCTATTATATTATTTCAGCCATTGAATGTCTCATGTTTGAGTATGTACTATATCAAGTCTGTGAACTTATATCAGTAGAATGAGAGAATAAAACCATACTAGGGTTCGTTTTTTGAATTCTTTAATTAGATTTTGCTTAAAATTATTTCCCTTGAATGTTATTAGAACTTCTGATAAGAAGTGTTGGAGGAAACATAGATTCCTTTCTCAGTAACTCTTAGTTGTTTGAGATGACTCTTCTCCCTCTTTAGATTGGAAAGGGGTCATCGGTTCCTGTGCTTATGTCTATGTTATAACCTGAGCCTCAAAATGCTCTTTAGTTTTTCTCCTCATGGATCGAGGCTTATGCTATAGATGGTCATGGCCAAATCGATATTACGCCTCAGAACCACTCAATTTATCTACTAAATTATGGTATGTAGGAGCTAATGTTGATCTTTATTCCACATTAGGTGTGTTCTCTGGAGGCATAGCACATGTAGGTGAAATTATTAGGTTAAAGAAACAAAAAAAACAAATTATAAGTTTTAAAATTTTGTAGAGTGGTGAACGTATGAGTTTTGTAAAGAAGTCCATGACTCATGACATGACCCATTAAAAAAAGCAGACAACAGGAATTTTGGACTTGCTCAGGACAAGTCATACTACTACTCATGGTTTGAACTAAGTTATTTAACCTTCAATGGTACAAGTTTTGCCATGACTAGTTTTATGAAACCACCATTCATAGCATAACTCATAAAGAAAAGCCATAAAGGTGATGTTTTAGATTAGGTTACTCAGTATGATACATGATATGAGACTATGACCAGTACTGAAGTTTGTGGTCCCTAACCTAAAACTTAAAATTTCTTCCTTATCAAGTCCTTCTGGTAAAGAGATACTATTAACCTAGTCTCAACATATTCTATGACTACTTCAACTAGCTTAAATACATTAGTTTTGTATTAATCCATTATCTGGGAGCCATGTTTTAATTTTCCATATCTGTGACTTGTATATTTGATTGCTTTATCATATTGGAGTTATAAGAAATTACAAGTACTATGTACTAGTCTTGTGGTTGTACCATGACTCATTGTTAAACATTGAGCAGACACATCCACTTTGGGGAGAGAGACGAAACATAAAGATAGGCTAACAATAGACTGTGATCTATGAAGGGATGATTGCATTTGGTAACTTATAAAGAGCTAGCTTACTAAAAAGTATTCTTAAACCAAAACTAATCACTATCAAAAGCACTTCTAAGAGTTTATACCTCTAAGAGGCCATATATAGTGAAAAGTCACAGTAGGTATATATTGAATCAAGTTAGAGTCTTGTTGCATGTTAAACAATTAGATTTGATTTAACATATCCTATATCCCTATAGATAAAAAAAATTAGATTTGATTTAACATTTCATAGATTTGATTGCTGCGAGAATGACATTCTTATCTCAGTTAAAAAAATGACTATGGGAAACCTACCATAGAAAAATATGTGGACCTTTTCCATGAAATGCTAAATGTTTACATGACAATACATTGAACCACTAATAACAACTTGCTGAAAATGAGATTCCTTAAGATTACAAAAAGTAATACCTACTTCTTGATTCACAAGCACCTGATGCAGAAATGCAGGCTTCAGGAATCAAGCAGTTTTTACTTTCTGTGATGGGGGCGACGGAATAGACTAATAAGATCGTCAAGACCCCTGGTGGTGATAAAAGGAAAACTAAAAAGTGTAATCAAGTATGATCCTAGAACCAACAGCAAAAGCAAGTCAAATGTCACGCTGGCAACCTGATACATATATGCAACTTCCTAGTTAAATAGTAAAACATGAACATTCCATCTAGAATATTATTCTGTACATTTATCTCTGAATTATGATCCACTAATTCCTTCTCTAGTGCCTTTATAAGCGGGTCATTCTTTGAAAGAAAAGGTTCCACATTAGGTGTTTTGGATAAAAGGTCTAGCCAAGACCTTATGTGTGAAGGATTGACAGCTAATCTACTATCATATGCAAATATGCTTATGTTTTTCTTCTCCTGTATGTAAATGTGTCTTGCTATACTTTCAGCAACAAGCTTGACACTTTGTATAATTGAGGATTCACTGGTAAAATGCCTATTATCAGCTAGACCTCCCGTGCTTTCCAGAAATCAGTTAAGATATACTAGAAAAGTATGGCTTTCTATAACACTACCTTGTGACATAGATAAGGATGCTCTATTATTATAATCATAACAAGGCCTAGGTGATCGTGAAGTATCTTAATACCATTACTGAAATTGAGAATTATTACAATAACCTTAACTCTACTCAGAGCAGTCAAAGTTAGATATCCTAGAATGCTTAGTCCCTCTTTACTTCTGCTTGATCTGGCCCTCCTCAATATACTAGGCATGAGTCATAATATATCTATATTCTGAATAATTGTAGAAGACCTAAACTCCTTGACCACTAACTTACTAGTACTTGAAACAAACTTTCTTATTCGATCCCTTAGCTCTACAACCATCTTTGGAGCATACTTTGAAAGTTGGCTAAATTGTAGAGAATATTCTTTCAAAGACGTATTATGCTGCTTCAAGTTGATAAACTATTCAACCTTAGCTTTACCTAATTCACAGGGAATGAACCTATCCAGAAAGACCGTTACAAATTCATCCCAATTAACTGGGCCTACATTCACATGCCTACTTTTATTCCCTTACTTTAACTAAGTCTTAGCTGTTCCTTTCAATTGATAAACATCTAAAGCCACACTTATAACTAAAGTAATACTCATAAACTAAGTGATCATTTGACCTAAACAATGAAATCTTGTGCATCTTCCTTTGCCTCTGAATTATGGAAACCTGGAGAGTTCATCTAAATAAAGTCTTGGAATATCATAGAAATTACATTACTATTAGGATTAGTAGGTGCAGCAACTTAATAATTGGCCAGGTTAAACATGGCCTAAGGGAACACTTGTTAAACTTCCCTAAATTTGGCATGAGTGACTTGCTTATTTAAGGAATATGTTGGAGTTGGCGAAGCTTGCTCATTACCATTCTTATTCCTTTATTCATTATCTCTTCTAAGAGGCATTTTTCTTTTAGCTCTAACATTCTTTGTGCACAAGCCAAAATCAGTTATATCATGAATCACGATATCTATTTTGCTTCATTTGGAACTTTTTCACTCTAATACTTAATAAGATCGTACTCCTTACATTATACACTAATACAGTATTTTTATCACCTTTATTCATGTGTTGTTCATCAATTAAATCACTAATATATTATTTTTTATTAGATGCAAATGCAAGGTGTAGGATCTAAAAGTGCTGGATTACTTAATGGAAAAGGAGAGAAGTCAAGTAATAAAAAAACAGACAATAGAGCGACAAATAGTTCAATTACCTCCCATAATTCCATCAAGATCCCTTCAATCTCATACTGATTCACCTCATGTGAATAGCTCTTCCTCATATCAACCAAATCCTAAAGTCAATCAATCCCAGACTTATAACATTGTTGTGCCTCCCATAATACCATCACAACCCCTCTATTCCCATACTAGTCTACTTCATGTAAATAAGTCCCAACCTAATCTTGGGTTCAACCAACCCTAGCCTACTATTATTAAATCTCTACCTCAATCTAATTGGTCCCAACCTACAAATCAAGGTTCAGAACCATTAATGTCACCACCGGCCAATAGGACTCCAATAACCTCACCTAATATAGTTAACAATATAGCCAATGATAATCAAATATGGATTGTACCTAAAGGGGATGGGTAATACAACTAACGTTTAATAATACATATATTTTGGTGGACTATTTATATATGCAGATGTTTGTAACTACTATATGTTATGTAGGTTTGATCCACACAAAGGCGTTATTGATGGTATTGCTAACTGCATTTGGAGTAAGTTTGAATTGGCTAGACCTTCATGGAAGAAGTTTCCAGAGTCTACTCGCAAGATGTGGTTTGAGGAATTCAAGGTAAAAAAATTTATACATTCTGATTCATGTATAAATATAATTGTGGGACTATATAGCTAATATTTTATTCATTTGATATATGCAGAAGAAATTTAAGTGGCTTTCTCACTATAATGATGCTATATGGTCTAATTTTAATAAAAGGGCATCTTAAAAAAATGACCCAACCTTTCCAAGATGTTAGAAAAAAATTGCCTCTGAAACCACATTGGATGGGAGATGCAGTATTCAAGGAGATGAAGGTGTATTGGGAGTCTGATGAGTTCAAAACAAAGTCTAAATGAAATAAAGACAATTGTGATTCAAATGCCGGTGCATCACTTCATATAGGTGGTTGTGTACCTCATCGATTGATCTATAAGAGAATGGTAATTATAAATTTTTTTAAATATATTTATTTAAAGAAAATAATATCATATTCAATGTTGATAACACACATCTCTTTTTTTGAATATAGAAAGAAGCTACTGGAAAAGATCCTTCTATTTCAGAATTTTATTTTCGAACTCATCGCAAGAAAAGTGATGAAAGTTGGGTAAATGAGAAAGTTCAAGCTACTTATGTAAGTGTTCATTTACTCTGTTTACTAGTTGAGTTTATTTCAATCTTGAAGTAGTGGAGCCGTGTGGGGCCAATTTTGATTCACTACAACTTATTGCAATCTTGTACTCTTAAAATCTGGTTTTTGTTATAATCTTGAAGTCTAGTGAAGCCGTGTGTGGCTATTTCAATTCACTAGCATTGTTGTTGACATCTTGATGTTCTTGTTGTGGTTTAATTCTTGTGTTTTTGAACTTGATCTTGTATCAATGATGAGATATGAAATGAGCTTAAAATGAAGAAATGGGATTCATTTAGTCGATCCCAACTTGTTTGGGACATAGTCATAAATGTTTTATTATGGTTTGAATAAGCGCTTTAGAACCATTTAGTTAATATGAAAGTAATTAAAGTCGAGCAGTAGAATCAATTGGTCTGATGCTAAGGTTTCAATATTTGTGTTAAGATTTTCTGCTTGGACAGTCAATTTCAATTGGTTTAACAGTTGCCCATATGTTAGCATGTGTCCTATGCTTTCATATAGTTAGATGACTGTATTAACTTGTAGCAAAATTAATTGAAGAAAGTCTTGGGATAATCACGAATTTGATAATAATATTCTGGTAAAGTGGAGATGCTGCATAATAAGTGCCCTAGTATCCAACCGTTGCTCCTATAAATTTTATATTTAATAAATGTAATGTTATTACTGCACTATGGCACTAGGATCAGTGGCTTACCTGCTGCATGTCTACTTCTGTTAGCACTCAGTGTTCTCGGTTCCCCTACAGTCAAAATTTGTTCTCGGTTCTCCTATATAATAGAGCCTAATGTACTCCAACAAAAAATATACAAATTATCTTCAAACTCTACCACCTTTCCCATAATCTTACAAAATTCTAACACTGTGATATAAATAGCATATCTACTGTGTATTGATGTAACAGACTTGGTCATATATGAACTGATAATGTTATGAATGCATTTATCATCAACAATTCTAACACTGATATATGTTTAACCCATAGTTTTCCCATTCACAATAATGTTCTTCAACAACAAATTTACATTTTGATATCTTTACCTATTTGTATGGACGTAATCACTCTTTCTGGGGTATCATTCCACATTTGTACATCGCAATTAGTCTTGAGTTTATCATCTTTCTGAACCAATGCTTAATTATCTTTAATTCTAAATCCCATGGTCTGTAGATGTGGTATATTAGTAGCAACAGTATGCTGGGGCTGTTTATCCATTTCTTCAGCAACATGTTTAGATAGCCATTGTTTTACCTCTCTGCCTCGTCTATGATCACCCTCTATAACCTAGTTTTGTCTCATTTGAGGTTGATTATTCCTTGGTTCTTCATGTCGACATACATGGCTAAACCTTGTACATTTTTCACAAAATAGATGTTTCCAGTCATAAGCTACCTGCTAATTGTTAATATTTCCACTGGGATTAAAAATCTCAACCACATCTGGTAGATCTTGAGTCAAGTTCATCTCCACTAAGACTTTAGCGTAGGACACTCTACTTTGTTTTGTAGTACAAGCATCAACAAAAATTGGTCTCCCTAATCGGCTAGTAATTTTGCTAAGAGCCTCCGCTCCCCAGTAATTAAGGGGAAGGTTTGGTAGCCTCACCCATAGGGGTATAGTGGTAGGGAGATCTCTAGTAAAATCAAAATTGTGGGTCCAATTTTGATGGATCAGTGGCTTACTATTGATGAAATATGGACCAGAGAGGAGAACATCGTCTCTATCCTGCGTATTTTGGAACTTCACTATGTAAAAGCCAACATCATGATAGTACAACTCAGGTTCCGCAACAAAATTCCAATAGCGAGCTATATAGTTCCACATATACGAGAAAGCAAGAGTCTCTCCAAACGTGGATACTGGAAGGACATTATTCCATTCATGTGTTTGCTTTTCAATTTTAGGTGCTTCTAGTATTACCACATTCTATCGTCAATAACAGTTGGGGTTTAAAATTAAGAGTCATACCAGTAGATATTGTACGGTTAAAGGTGAATAAGTTGGACCAAGCATTCCTCTCTTCCTTGGAAGAACCTTTCCCCAAATTGAGTTGTCGAGCTACTATGTGAATTCTTTGGTGTGTCACCACAATGTTCTAATTTATACCCGTCTGTCCAGTGCTGTGTGACACTTTTGATTCATTTTGATTGACATTTTCTTCTATCACTTGGCTAGTAGAACCAATTTCCCTCGTTGATTTCTCAGATCCGACATCGCCAGTAGTAACAACATCCACAGTCAAGCTAGGGCTAGGTGGAGCTATGGTAATTTTAGTCAAATTTCCTTGTACTCCAGTATTCATACTAGTTGTCATTCCAATTCGATTCGTTTCCACCGGTGATATTCCCCTTACCACACATTTTCCAACCAAATCCTCCATCGTCGTGGAGGTCCTAAGATGTATATCCTTTAGTGATTTCCTTCTCAAAACATTCTTTCCTTCTTACTAACATAATTACTATTTTGCAGTAACTTAACAAAAATGAAATTATCTATGTAATTATCATTTATAGGCAACCAAAGAGGGTGACCCCAGGGAGTGAGTGTTGATAGTAGTGTTCCCTTAATTATTGGATTTTTGGCTATCATTAGGACTCTTTACAGTCCCAATAAGTTCTTAGGTATGCCTGGATATGTTGTGCCCCATAACAGGTATGAGTTTGATTTATCTAGGCCAGTATACAGTTTTGATATACTATTTAACTCCTCCAAAATTTTAAGATACAAAGACCACCAGATCTGTACAACTTGCCTGTCTTCTCCTCCCTCTTTCAAACCCAACTGATCTTTTAAAATCTATAAAGAAAACACTATTTTTTCTAGAAAACATAGAAAAATTTATACAGCCATTCAATACCTTCTGTGTAATACTGTGCTTCACCGGTTTCATCCTCCATCAGTGGAAAAATTTGCTTTTACTATTCTTTTCTACATGGCTACGTAACTACTGTATTCTCCTCAAATGCTTTAATTGAGCTATTGATTTAAGGGTCTATCGAAAAGTCTCCCTATCTTTCTCAAGGTAAGGGTATGATCTGTGTATTCATCACTCTCAGACTCCACTAGTGGGATTACACCAAGTATGTTGTATTAGTGTTGGACATAATGTTGTAACTATAGCTTTTGGTAGTGGCCAAAGCTCAGTGTAGCCTAGAGTGGGTTTGAGATTCTTGTCAAGTTTTTAATACTAATCTCAGTTTTATATTTGAATACATCCCAGTTTAAGTGTTGAAATTAATTATATCAATAAGTAATTACTAATCCCAAGAGTACATTGGAAATATCTTCCTTAAAGAACAATCTACTAAACCTCCCAGGCTCATCAGGTGATTTTTGATGTACAACTTCACTTGCCATATCTTGAATTAGTCCATGCATGACTAATTTATTTTTTATATCAATTGTTAGAAAATATCTATCTAATAAATCCTGGATTCTAGCTTCAACAAAAAAGTCACAAGCATCCAATATTGTAATGGCATCATTCTTGTCCACTCCTATCAAGCAACAGGAAATATCTAGGAAGATTTCCTTAACCTTATCATCTGGGAGTGCATCAAAGCTTATTTTGAGTTTTTTTTGTATGTTGTCATTGGGAATTCGTTTCAGCTTCTCAACAGTATTCCTCCATTCTTCAATTAATAGTCCAAATAAAGAAGAACCCAAAACTGTGAGAGCTAGACAGAAATATGCCAAAAATCAATGATATGTCAATTTGGCCAACATAATGATCTTCTATAATGATGTCAAAATACAATACAATATCAAGAAACCCCAACATAAGTGGGTGATGAAATCTGATCATATATATCAATACAAAATTTGCTATGCAATTGAGATTTCTTTCTACATTTTCTAGCTGTGTACATTGCTCAACATATTTTGGGTAGTACATATTTAGAAAAAAAGAATGACCAACTTGTATGATTCTTTTAACTATAGTAACACAACATATTACAAAATTAACCAATCACATCAATCATTTCTATATGTTCTCAAGTTTCTGATTCAACTCTTTAACACCATTCCAACTTGTGTTATCCTATCAACATTCTCAGTTGAAAGAAAAAGCCCTTCAAAGTGGGTTGCGCCTAAATATCAGTTAGATTTCCAGTAATCCTTCTATATAAAAAGAGAGTTGGTAGAGCAATTAGACGACCCTCTATGTGGGGATACATTGATCTACTGTAGTTCTCAATAATGCACCTGCATCAGTAGATAACTATATATCAGGGATGTAAATTTTGTCATCTGGTTTATATTTAAGAATATACAAATCTCCGTTGCTGTCATCTAATTCAATAATTTACTGTTGATTAAGTGCTATGAAAATGAGAAAGTCTATTAATAACGTAGCAGCAGTTAGTCTATAATCTAATATAATTTATGGTAATAATATATTTTTTACCACTTTTTATGGTCAGACTTAACATATCCTTATGCAGAATGAGTTTGAAAGACAACAACAACAACAACAAACCCAGTGTATTCCCACTTAGTGGGGTCTGGGGGGGGTAAGATGTACGCAGTCCATACCTCTACCTCTGATGAAGTAGAAAGGCTGTTTCCGAAAGACCCCCGGCTCAGGCACGCGATATCACACAAACACATAGTAAAGCACAGAAGCAGATGACAATAATATAAATAAGGCACCCATACGGATTATAAAACAGAGGAAAACAGAGGAAAGCACACAGATTCGTAATAAGCATGGAACACTGAATACGGAATCATAACAGGAATAAAAAAATAAAAAAACCCCACCAAGTAATTCCCTACACTAGCGACCCAATCTGGCCCTACTCTTCTGCCGTAATTCGCCTCTTCCAGACCTTCCTATCTAGGGTCATGTCCTCGGTGAGCTGTAACTGTTCCATGTCCCGCCTAATCACCTCACCCCAGTACTTCTTCGGCCTACCCCTACCCCGCCTAAAACCATCCAACGCTAGCCTCTCACACCTACGGACCGGGGCATCCATGCCCCTCCTCTTCACGTGTCCGAACCATCTCAATCGTGCTTCCCGCATCTTACACTCCACTGAAGTCACACCAACCTTCTCCCGGATAGTCTCATTCCGAACTCTATCCCTTCGAGTCAGTCCACACATCCAGCGCAACATCCGCATTTCTGCCACCTTCATTTTTTGGATGTGGGAGTTCTTAACTGGCCAACACTCCGCTCCATACAGCAAGGCCGGACGGACTACCACCCTATAGAATTTGCCTTTAAGCTTGGGCGGCACCTTCTTATCACACAGCACCCCCGACGCGAGTTTCCACTTCATCCAACCCGCCCCAATACGGTGCGAGACATCCTCGTCAATCTCACCGTTACTCTGGATCACGGACCCGAGATACTTGAACTTGTCCCTCTTAGCTATTCAAAGTACATCAGCTATGGATGGAGAAACTAATTTAGCTAGTCAGCCGACTCAATTAAGTGAAATGGATATCTGGGTGCAATCTGTTGGTGAAAAGAAAAAAGAAAGAGTCAAAGGTCTTGGCTCCCTAGGTCAAAGTGTAAAGGCAACTAACAGTTCAACATCAACTTTGACAAAAGAAATTGATGAGATGATTAAGTCTCAGGTTGATGCTTTAAATGCTGATTTGTATGCTCAGTTGTAGAATGAGTGAAAGAAAAATAAGAGGATGAGAATGGAATTACACTTGTTGATGAAGCATGTATACAACAAATCATCTTCAAACGATGAACGTCCATCTCAAGAAGACTACCAAGCTTATGAGGATGAAATTGATGATGACTTTGATGATGTGAATGGAAGTGATAATCCCGATAACGTGAATGAAAGTGATTCTGACCCTGATGGTTGGTAGTTTTATTGAGGTTTAAGTTTGAAATATTTTGTTTTGGACCATTTAAGAATAATACATTATTGATGTGGGTGTTTTGAATTATGTTTTTTGTTAGCTATAATGGTTTACATTAAACTTGTTTTGAATGATGTTTTTGAGAATTATTGAAGGTTTTAAATAGATTTTGATTAATTGTGAAATTCTAGTAATTTACATGTGAATTATTTTCGTGAAAATCCATAGGTAAAATCCTTTTTAATGAAATTTTACCAAATAATTTATTCAAATTTTTGCTAATTAATTGCAAATAACGTACATACGAATTTATTTTCGTAGCTAAATTACCTAGGAATTTACCTGGCAATCTTCGTGGGGAATAATTTATGATTTTTTTTGTGGAAATCCGCAGGTAAAATCCTTTTTTTTTAATGAAATTTTATCAAATAATTCATGAAAAATTTTGATAATTAATCGTAAATAAATCCGCAAATAATGTACCTGGGGATTTATTTCCGCAGTTAAATTTCCTAGGAATTTACTTGGGAATCTTCGTGGAGAATAATTTGTGATTTTTTTCGTGAAAATCCCCAGGTAAATTTTTTTTTTTTTTTATGAAATTTTACCAAATAATTTATGCAAAATTTTGATAGTTAATCGCAAATAACGTACCTGCGGATTTATTTCCGTAGCTAAATCTCCTAGGAATTTACTTGGGAATCTTCATGGGGAATAATTTGTGATTTTTTTCGTGAAAATCCGCAGGTAAAATCCTTTTTTTTTTTTTTTAATGAAATTTTACCAAATAATTCATGCAAAATTTTGATAGTTAATCGCAAATAAATTCGCAAATAACTTACCTGCGGATTTATTTTCGCAGCTAAATTACCTAGGGATTTTATAAATCCACAGGTAATAATTACCTACGAAGGTATTTCCTTTGGATTATAATTGGTAGGAAAATCCGTAGGTAATCAAATTACTTGAGGATTTTACCACATTATCCCTATGAAAATCCCCAGATAATAAGCAGTTTTCTTGTAGTGTGCCTAGAAGGCTATGGATTAATACAGATACAGCTGCAGAATCTGAAATTAGGAATGTTTGTACTGGATTAGAACCTTGGATATCTATTGCTCTTTTCTTGATTAGAGAGAAATGGAAAGATGATTCTAAGTGGGAATATTTCATTGGTGTTCTTCTTGAGTGTACTGATTCCACTATCTATTGGTGGGTGTGATTTTATTATTAATTTTTTTTTCTTGAATTGAGGGTATATATTTAAACAGTCTCTCTATCTTTGAAGGTCTGTGTATACACTACTCTCCCGAGACCTCATTAGTGAGGTTACATTATTAATATGTTGTTATGAATAATCTTTTTTTTGAGCTGAGGGCATATCGCAAACAACCTCCCTACCTTCCAAGGTAGGGTAAGGTCTGCGTATACTCTACCGTCACTGATTATGTTGTTATTGGACAACTCTTTCTGGGAGTAGTATTGCTGATGTTTCTTGGCACGTTTTTCCAGTGCAGGATTGAAGAGGAGCTCTCTGACATTCAAGGTAATCTGCTTTCAAACATTCCTATAATAGGAAAATTGCAGATTCTTGTGTTGTTATGGTCCTGTGGCGGAGCTAGGATTTTCACGAAGTCAGGAGGATTGAACATCTATGATATAAACATAAACAATAATTTTAAGGTACATGTAATTGTGATTTGAGGTAAGTTTTTTAAATTTTAATATGTTCTTGAAGTTTAAAATAATAAATACTGAGGTATTCTTAATAGACAATTGCCGACTGAAAAATTCATTGTTATTTTTGTTTATAATATCGCATATACAATTTATAATTTGAAATTGTGTGTTTAGCTTGAAGTATTTTCTAATAATTTGAAATTGTATGATTAGATTGGAGTGTTTTCTAGCACAAGATATAAGAAGTGTTTTCTATTATGTTTTTTTGGCAAGTAATACTACTTCAATACTATATGCAATTTAGTCACTTATATAGGAGCTCATTATTAACAAGTAATACTATTTGGAGATCGTGCGAAGAGGATGGAAACAACTAAGGAGGTCAATTATTTAGATCAGTCACTACCTGATTATTGGACATACCTTTCTTTTCTCCTAGGTCGTGTCATTCCCAATTGACATGTTTTAAAAAAACTACAGGACATTAAAAACAATCTCTTCATATGCATATATTATCGGTCGGTATAGTGTCAAAACATGCATAGGCCATTAAAGTAACTACTTTCTGGTGTAAATAACTGTGCATTCTATGGATGTTCTTAATATGGTGCTATTAGCGAATTCAATAACCTGACAATTGTAGCAGTTGACTGAAAATTTTATAGTTTCACCAATTTGGTTAAATAAATAAGCCCACACTAAATTTATTACTGAAGAGATAAATTTGCTTTTGATTTGAGGTAAAGTTTTTAAAATTTTAATTTGTTCTTACGTATACAATAACAAATAATCATGTAGTCTTCCTAGACAATTGCTAATTCAGAAATTTTCTTTGTGATTTTTGTTTATAATGTTTGTGAAGAAGTAGAGAATGACTATAGACTTGAATTGCTGAACACAGTTGATTTTCAGGAATAGGCGGCGGTGGAGCTAAACAAGAAGAATCTTCTAAATGCGGGGATTAAAGATTTGGAGAAGGAACTTGCGGGAATTGAGAAGTGAAATCGTGCATGTTGAATATTGTTTTAGAGCTTGAGTCTCAAGGTATCACAGAACAATTCATTATATACGTTTCAGGTGTCATGCTATTTTTCTTGCAATAGATATTACAAGGGAATAGATGTTATAAATATTATTAAAGTTGAAAAAAATAGGTTGTCACAGACTACGTGTTAATAAGATCATTGGTGTTTTCTTTTTCGTTATAGGTTGGATCGAGTTACTTATTCTAATTATGTAAATATATGTTTAGATCTATGTACGTTCCAAGAGTCTGTAATCACACTTCATAAGATTTCTTTGTAATCGTTGCATTCAATTATTCATTATACACATGTTTTCATAGACTTTTCATCGTTCTAACAAGTTTATACACATTTTGGGACACACGCGCAACGCACGTGCTCATAGACTAGTAGTTAGAGATTACCCACACTAGCTAACTTATTACAAGTAGACAAGGAAACTAAAGTGCTAGATATAGTTCCATCTTGATCATGTTTCTGTCTTGCTGTAACTTCATCAGGCGGAGATAAAAAACATGGATACGAGAGTTAGCTGGGAACCTAGCCTTGAAAAAATATCCGTCACCATGTTCACCTATCGAAAACTATGTCGCACTACTGGATTTTCCCCAATCTCTTCAAAGTTGACCTGCAAAGAGAAACAATATTGTCTTATGGAGAGTGATATTGTTGTATAAGGTACAGCGCCTCCACAGAATTAGTATCAATTCCAATCGACTAGAGATTATTGGTAAAAATAATTTGTAAGCCATGATGAAGGGCTTCCAACTCGGCAATGGTATGACAGTAGGTTGAACTTTTGGTATTATAACCCATTATCCACCGACTAGTTGAATTTTGAATAACTCCACCAATCCCACATTTATTTATTGAGAAAGAGTCATCCGTATTTAATTTATAGTAGCCAGGATGAGGCACCCAATGGATAGAGACATGAGTAGACCTGGAGAGATTACTGGGAAGAAGATTATAAGAGGTATACTCATTTAGTTGATTACACACAATCGCAGCACTGGGGAAAGATAATTTATGTTGAAAAAATATTTTGATTCCTAAAGGGCAGCCCGGTGCACTAAAGCTATCGTTATACGTGGTGTCCGAGGAAGGGCCCCACCACAAGGATGTATCGTACGCAGCCTTACCTTGCATTTCTGTCAGAGGCTGTTTTTAAGGCTTGAACCCCTGACCTCCTGATCACATGACAGCAACTTTACCAGTTACTTCAAGGCTCCCCTTCAATATTTTGATTCCTATTTAACCAAATTTACCACAGGGCAAAAGGTAAGATGTCCAACCACTTGGTCGTATTGTCAGCAAAGGGGGGAATAAGATGCTTTAGGACAAGGAGCCGACGTTGTTGGCGGTATCTATCTGGCCTATGTTTAATTCCATATCAAGCCAAAACTTCTAGGCCACATATCAATGAATAGAAATATGAGAATAGTCTCATTTGCGAGATGGCATACTTAGCAAAGAGGCTCCGGGCTAATACCAATAAAATATAGATAAGAGCTTATGGGAAGTTGGTTATAAGAGCAGAGCAAAAGGAAATTTTTTAATTTTTTCTAATGTTCGAAGCTGCCAAATCCATTGAAAATAGTAGGAGTCATTTTGGGGAGGAATAAGAAAATTAGATATAGATTTGGTAGAAACAACCCATTTTTATTGAGAGCCCAACAAGGTTTATCATAACTTCCCATATCAGTATTTAGGCGAATAGCAACAACTGTAAGGCACAAATCAACCGGAATATCAAAAGAAATTTTCCCCCATTCCCAGGAGTTACCATTCCATAAATCAGATAAAATTAAGCTATCTTCCCCACAACTTAACGGACCATGAAGGACGTGTCTAAGAGAAGGAGTATCGAAGACCCAACATTGGTGCCAAGCATTAATTGCACAACCACTGGCCAAAATCCATGCGGTAGCCTGAGAACACAAATTTCCTCCCAAAAGAAGATTATTCCAAATATAAGAGCGAGAAGATGAAATTCGCTTACCCTTGTTCTTAGAGGCAAGAGCGCTAGCCCATAAGGCTGCAGGATTTGTAAAAAATCGCCATGATAAACTAGTCAACGAGGCTATGTTTTTAATCTCTTCAAGTTAAATTCCAAGCCCCCCATAATATTTTGGTGAGGCAACTTTTTCCCATGCAACATAATGGATTTTCCTTTTCTGGGGGAAAGTACCTCAAAGAAAATCCCTTTGGATTTGGTCAATAGTTGAACAAATTTTCTTCGACATCTTAAAGTATTGCATAGTGTATGTCAGGATTGCATTAAGGGTAGAATTTATAAGAACTAGGCGTCCTGCTTTCGAGAGGAAATTCGTTTTCCAGTTGACTAGCTTCTTTCTCATGTTATCAATGATATGCTAAAAATCCAAACATTTAGGCTTGTGGTTTAAGATTGGAAACCTAAGATATTTCCCAAATTGATTTGAAGAAGATATATCAAAAAGAGATTTCACTAAAATCTTAATAGAGTCGGGGCATTTGTTAGAGTAAACAACTTTGAATTTGTTAGCATTAATTTTATGCCCTGAGAGTTTACAAAAATAATTCATGCATTCGTACATAGTATGAATGGAATTACTAGTGGCATTAGAGATAAGAGCTAGTTCATCGGTGAAAAAATGATGCAATAGACGAGGACCTTTGGGACCAAGGGTAAAAGGAGCCCAACGGAGGATATCCACTTGATGATTTATATAAGTGGATAAAAGTTCCATACATAAAACGAAAATATAAGGAAACATGGGATCGCCGTGTCAAATCCCCCGAGACGGAGAGAAGTAATTTGTTTGAGATCCATGAACTAACACGACAATAGAACTAGAAGAAATGCAATGCATAACAAGTGTAGTCATTTTTTGACGGGACTTGAAAAACACTAGCGTACGATAAACAAAGGACCATTCTAATCGATCTAAAGCCTTCTCTAAATCTATTTTAAGCATAAGGAGCCCTTTTAGAATGCCTAAGATTAGTCATAAGCTCTTGAACGATAATAGCGTTATCACAAGCTCGACGGCCTTTAAGAAAACTAGTTTGACACGGACTATACTCAAAAGATGAGGTCTAATATGGTTAGCAATGATTTTAGTAATAATTTTATAAACTATATTACATAGGCTTATGGGACGGTAGTTCTTAAGATTATTAACATTTAAAAATTTAGGGATCAAACACAAAAAGTGCCGTAAGGGTCGTAGTCACTGTGAATTAAAAATTCGATGATAGATCTCAAGCACAAAATTTCCTACTGTAACCTATTGGGACTGGAAAAAGTGGGGTGAAGCTTTAAAGGGTTTAAAAGAGAATAAAGCTTGTGTAAGCTCGATATCCACCAAAGGTTTATCTAAATTCGAAAGATAAATTTTATGAAAACTAGTGGTGGTAGTTTTAATATGATTCCAATCAGAGAACTCATGGGATGTAATGACCCTTCTAGTTATTTTCCCGTATTTACGGGCTTCTCTATAGCTGGCCCAATTCATTTGTTACTTGCTGGGACTGACTGTTCGATTACCGGGCAGTTCGTTTGGTTTTTAGAACCAATTCCTTATTTAGACATCTTCACTGGTTCCAAATGGCCACCGGGCAAAATCATTAGTAAAACAATCTCGTATGAAAATTTTGACTACCCCAACAACTCCAGAATATCGATTTTATGATAGGTAGACCTTTGGTTCGAGTCCCAATGCACCTGAGCTCATTTCGACGTATTGGTTGCAAATTTGGAAATATGGGTGTGGAACCCACATTTATTCAAAACAACCTCGGATTGAAAATTCAATTTCGCCAACACATTTGAAATGTCGAACTTAGTGTGGTTACATAGTTCATTTGTGAAATAAGATTTCAAAAGAGTCCCGAGGCATTTGTTGAAACTTGGAATAATTCCAAGTTTCAACTGTCATCTGTAATGACAGAGGATATCACGATCACGGTGCGCCCTATGGTGATCTCCCTTGCATGATCACAACGCATTTACAACGATCTCGATATTTCCTTGCCTGGGAGGTCTATAAATAGACCCCAATGTTTCAAAATTGGGCATTTTTCTCTTTACCCTTGAGAGCCAAAAAAACCCTAAATGGGTATGATAACTCAAAACTGATCATTGTGGGTGGCTTAAGAGCTTGATTATCATCTGTTATCATGAGTATCTTTGGATTCAAGGTAAGAATCCTTCAAATTCATGCTTGAATCTATTACCCAAAACCCCAATATAGCTTAGGGCTTGGTTTTAGCCTAAAATTAGCTTTATTTTCACCCAATTCTTGAGGGTTATGATTCCTTGGTCATGTATGAATGTTGGCTCGATCTCGGGAATGCATTTTCTGTAAGTGGGACCCACTTGGGGTTTTTGGTGTCATTTTTGAAGCCGAATCACAATGATACAATATGAGTATTGTTAGACTCGTATTGATAAGTAGATTACTATTTTGATAGTATGATGGCATTTTGGAGATTATGAAGTGAAGATGGACGTATGGTAAATGATGTAAGGTTTGCAATTCAGCTTTGAGTTAGGCTTCTACCTACTTTTCTCCGAAGATGATGTGTGTTATATATGGAATGTGAATATGAATGTTAGGCTTGATTATGAGTAAAATAAATTAGTCTTGATTATTTATGTTTAGAAATTAGATGAGGGGTTCGGACCCGTAAGGTGATATGTTTATACCTTTTTAGAATCCTATTGCCTCATACCTAGATTAAACTAATTCATAGAACGAATGTGATATGATGCTAGGTTTGGGTTGTGGTTTTAGAATTGGAAGTATGATTAGTATGTTTCACATTATTTGGGCTATTGTTGTGATCTTGAAACCTTAGTTTAGGTGAAGTTGACTTAAATGCCTTTATTCCTAGACGTAGTCTCTATCTTAGACTTGGTTATGGCTTCCTTGACATCTAGAAGTTGAACTAAATACCTTAGCCTAGTTTGGGGCATAGACTGCCTGAGTATGGAAATTGAGAATTAGAAGTGGGATCGTCCAGCCCACCTAAGGCCAAGACTTGTGTTAGCCTTTGTGGACTTATTTACAAATGTTAGGCATAGATGAGACTAGTAAAACTTAGTGTAAGGTTACTTTGTGGTTGACGAATAGTGATGGTATTTTCCCTCGGATAATGACTAATGGCTTTTGGCCAAGATATTCTTTATAGAAATGATATTGGGCCTTTAGAGATGTTATTCCTATTAGATATGATAATTGGCCTATAGAGATGATATTCCTCATAGTCATGATACATGACCTATAGATACAAGATGCCTCATAGTTATGAGTTATGCTTATTGATGATTTATGCCTTCTAGAAGTGAGATGCCTCCTATAGGTGAGATGATTATTTATATGTTTCATAGCTTATTGAGATGTTATGCCTCGTGAATATGCTATGGCCTATAGTTATGAAATGATTTATATATACATGATTATTAATGTGAGATCCAGATATGTATATGGGCCTAAGGCCATGATTATAATATTATGATTATTCCAGACACATTATTGGGCCAACGGTCATGTTATGATATTGGTTGGATATCCGGAAAGTAATTACCCTTGTAAATGATACAGTTGTAGTTTATGATTATATATATGTTATATAATTATCTCTCTAGTATGGGATGGAGAAAGATGCGGTATGATGTTTATGATTTCAATTTTTGAATACTAGTAATGACATGCATAGAATCGGTACATTCATAATTGTTGCATCGGTGATTGATACGATTCTAATTAGATTATAATCTTACTATTGTTGCCATTAAATAAGGGCTAAAACCCACCTTCTACCTTGAAATAGATTTTTTCACAATAATAACTGCCTAACCTAATGAATAATTTACATGTATAAAAGAGGTTAATAATGATGATTTAAGGACTTGATTGAGATCTATTCCGATCCATGATTTGACACTACTATTCACTCCGGTCGTAAGATAGTCTGAACCTTTCTACACTTTCATAGAGATTTAGACCCGAAGTTTACTCCGGGCAACTAACTTATAGATTTACATTCTTTTAGCCACGACTTGATTTTATGCAACTATTATGCATACTTATTAATGAGGTGATTTTATGATAAATGATGAATTATGGAAACATACTCTACCTTGTTTCCATTCTCTTAATCATTTACTTTAGCCCTCGTAGGGTTTGCACTTTACTTTATCCCTCGTGGAGATTTCTATCTATTATTGATATTAATTTGGATATTATTATGATGATGTGATGATTCTCGACAAGGCCAAAGGATTTATGATGATATGATGATGCCCGACAAGGACAGAGGATATCATGATGATATGATGATGCCCGAAAGGGTCCAAAGATATAATGATGATGTGATGATGACTGATAAGGCTGGAGGATATTATGATGATGCCCAACAAGGCCGTAGGATATGATGATGATGATATTTCCACCCGACAAGGTTGGAGGATGATTATATTGATTATGTACGTTGCGTTCATTCTTGCATGCGCATCGCCTATCACCAATGAACCTATGTCTATCAGCTAGTATGGGATAGTTGTATAGATATAGGTGATGATTATGCCTTGTGTTGTTATATGTTAATTGAACCTTTCAAGCCTGGGGTGGTAGAGGTCATAGGCTCGGCCAGGTATTTGATTGTCCAAAATAGCTGGTTACTCGCACTCTTATTGATATTGTTATTATCATTGTTATGATCATTATTATGGCTAGTTTATGATAGATGGTGCTTGATTTGGTTTTGAGATCTGAGGTATGTTTTCGGCCTCTCCTATATTAAGACTGCATTATTATTTATGATTAATTCATGTCTAGCCATGTCGATTGAAACCCTGAGTATGATAGTATTAAATCCTGTTAGGATTATAATGGAACCTTAAAATGAGAACATGATGATTTAGGATATGCTTTGAGTTGACCTTCTCTCTCTCTCTCTCTCTCTCTCTCTCTCTCTCTATATATATATATATATATATATATATATATGGTACTACCTTGTATCCCTTCCTTTAATTGTTCATATTGTATATTCATTCCTTGGCCTTGCATACTCCTATGCATATTCTCCTTTCGCCTTTTATTCGTATATTGGTTAGGGATATACAGTATAGTGTTGATATTCATGACTATGGCTGGAATAGGATAGTTCATCCTTGATACTTGACATGACCCGAACCAGGGCCTAGGCGTGTCAGGCATCTCAAGTCTGACCCGAATCGAAGACCGCCCCCAAGACCCAACTATAAATGCCCTATACCCTATGTTGGATACTTTCTGAACATATAACAAAATATAACAAAATCAACTGAAAGATATTTAATGGAGTACATAATCATAACCAACCAAATATCTAATCAAATATCCAACCGGTGTCAGTCCCAATGCCAATACAAATAACAAGGCTGACACCAATATCGAGATCGCCCAATCTTATAGTAATCCGACAAAGCCTCTATCCAAACACCAAGAACATCCGGTCGGGAAAAGACCCCAACCATAGCCAGAACCAAAGTCTAAGAAACAAAAATAACAAAAAAAAGTCCATAGCATGAAATGGAGACTCCCAAAGTATGGAAGCTCACCATCTAGTTTGACACAAAGCTGTACCCGAATCCAAATCACTGAGCATGAGGAGTAGTATATCCGGTTCTTACATTGCATGGAGATATAACGCTTGAAGATAGTTAGCGGGTGAACGCTAGCATGTACTTAGGAATAAGGATAAAATAATGCCATTATGTAAAATCGTATCAAATAACTATATGCAATCACATACACACATATATATACCATACTGGGAATAGGAACCGAGTTTAGTATGCATTTAAAACTTTAACTTGGGTTGTGTAGCTTTACCGTCATAATCCACCCATGGGCTATATGGGTCCAGTGTTACCCCATGAATGAGACCCAATACGTGTAACCACACGAACCAGAGATATCATAGGGGCCGGGGATTTCCATGTACCCTTCTCCCTCTATGATACATATATACAAGTATAAACTTGGGGGATTCCTATGTACCCCATAAACATATGTCACCTAGATAAACCCTCATGTCGGAAAACATGCATTTCCAGTGTCCATCCATCGGACTTACCCCTTCATGGTTAGCTATCACAACCCGCCATTATTGCCTAATTAAAACATTTAACACGTAACCAAACCACCAGTTCAGTAAGTCTATTATCAAGGTATTATGAAGTGGTATCGTCATACCGACTATAGCTTACAAGCAATGTCACTAGCTAACACTTAGGGGATTCACATGTACCCCACAAGATTTCCAATTAAACCAAAACTATGGTCTCCAAGGTCTTTCCAAGCCATTTAAAATCAGCCATACCAATTTAAGTTCCATTACTATTTATGCAATGCAAAGGTTTCAAGATTAGTCAAGCTATGTGAAAAAATCATTCTCATGGGAATTTTAACAAACATGTTGAGTGCATATAGTTTCCAAAGAAAAACCAAGTATCAATTGACCATTACCATGCAACCATATGTTCAAATCATAATGATAACATGAAAAACCATAAGTAAAGTATGGGAAAACATTATCCAACCATAAACAACCAAAACCCTAACATCTATTTCAAAACAAAAATAATACCATGAAAACCATTCATAAACAAACTTTTAGTTGAACTAATAATGAAGGAAGAGTAACATGACTTAGACACTAAGAAAGATGAAGAGAAACCACCCTTAAGAGCCTTAATTTATTGCCTTAAAGAAACCCTAGACTCTTCTTCAGCCAAGAGCATGAAAGATGTTTTAAGAGTATTAAGGGTGTTTGATTGAGAATAGAAGGTTAATGAGATCCCAAACGATGTTTTTATATCGTGGGGTCAAAAGGAGTTAAGAGGGAAAATATCCAGAATACTCCCAACTTAAACTGTAAAAATTCCCGCAGGTAGGAATGAGTTGGCTCTCCAACTTATCACCACATCATACGACTGGTACCATCCAGTCGTAACCAGAATAGAAAGTCAGACACCATATTCTGTCCAACATAGGACTCCCTTACCCTTCTCATTTCCAAACCATATGACTAGTATCATTAAGTCGTATCCAAGACAGGACCTCAAGGGCTAGACACTGGATAACATACGATTAGATATCTCACTCATCACATCAATAAATAGCTCGTACTCACCAAGCCGTAACCATGACAGAACTCAACCACCACTCATTGGACACCTTATGAGTTGGGTCACCTAACCCATACCTACACCATACGACTTGTATGGTGTGTCATTACAAGGACAGTAAGCATAAAGCTCAGGAAATTTTCCAGGGCCAAAACCCAGGGTGTTTCAATAATCCCTTGGTCTTATTATATTACACTCTTGGATATAAATAGGATAGTGGTTCCTTATTAATTCATTGGATTATTATATGATTTCTAGACTCTTGGGTGTAGTTTCTATTATGTGTGTATGCTTTATATATCTGCTTTATCTTTGGAGCTCTGTTGGTAGTTGCCTACTGAGTACCATTTGTTTGGTAATCATACTACACTTCTGTAGCCTGCATATCATAATATGGATTATCACTGTTGAAGTGTGCATCATGCGGAGCAGCCATAGTTCAGAGGCTTAGAGTGAGCTCCTAACATTCAGAGTATTACTTATCTCTCTCTCTCTTATTTATTAGACTAGTCTCTATGTTGTATTGGGAGATAAGTTGTATCATTATAATTTATTTGATATTTCATTTTTGTACTCTTATATTATGTTAGAAGCTCTTGTATTGATACTATCAAGTTTTGGGATTGTATTATGTAATTGCTTCATTATTTTATCTATTTTGCAATTTTTTTCCTTATATTTGGTAGTTCGTTACTGGTCATTCTAAACTACGGATTTGGCTTTCCTATTGGTGGGTTATAGTAGGCACCATCATTACCTAAGAAGTTGAAATTGGGTTGTGACATGGGAGGTGTTGAAACAAGAAAAAAATAAATAAAGGTATGATCGATTATTTTGTAGGATCCGTAATCCAATTATTATTATCACCCATAAAGTAAGAGATTTTATTCCCATGACTCCTATTGATGACAAAAAGATGAAGGAAATTCATATTTTCATCACCTTTAGTAAGCCAATTTATATTGGATCACATTCTCCAACAATTTTCTTCAGACTTAAGAATATCATTATAGTCCTTCCTAAGGTTAACTTCTAAATTTTGAAGAAATCTGCTAGTAGGCAAAGCACTGGAATTCTGAATACCTTGTAAATGGGTAAGAATTCATTTCTTATTACGAAAGATATTACCAAAAGTATGTTTGTTTCTATCTAAAACCAAAATTTTAAAGTGAGGAACAACGTTTAGAAAATTACTAGTAACCCAGCTTTCCTTAACCAAATTAATGAAACTAGGGTGGTCCATCCAGTATTTCCAACCTAAAAGGTTTATTAGTAGTATAACTGTGTCTAATGTTAAAAGTTATTAGAAGTGGATTATGGTCAGAATGAGTTTTTGGGAGATGAGTCACTTGAGCGTTTGGCCAAATTTCTAGACATTGGTTATTAATAAAAACTTGATCAAGATACTAAAAAATAAGGTCCGTACTTCCTTTTATATGGTTTGACCATGTATAATGACTACCTTTGAAACCAAGGTCAAATAGGTAGCAGTTTTTAATGCAAGTCCAAGAATTCGATGCTCTAGTGTTATTAATACCCTTTTACTCCATTTGTCAGTTTCGCTAAGACTTTCATTAAAGTCACTGTCACAACTCGAGACTACCCCTGTAGCGCCCTAAAAATGGTTCTCGAGACGTCACATGGTGATTAGGGTCACAAGTGACCCCAAGCTAACCCTTCTACCGGCATAAATTATAAGCAACTGAATAAAATTCTTAAATCTGTATAAAATCAGCGAGAACATAAAACTTTTTTGAACTTCATCAATATAAATCTGAACTTTACAAGATTACAACTCTGCTTTTACAAAAATAAAACTGAAATTGAATATATTAACTCTACTGACTATCTATGAAGCCTCTACTAGTACTGACTTTAGATAGCCGGGTCATGAATCCCAACTATCCCAACTCAATATGACTGAAATAGGAAAATAAAGAACTGCTCAAACTATCTATCTGGCTCAAGCCCTTGAATCAAAAGGATTCATCACCTGCTGACTGGAAGCTGTGAGTTAGCTGAATCTGAATGTGCATACTAAGTCTTGTACCAACATTATGAGACAATGTAGCACATAGACGTATATGTGGATCAGTACTTTGGGAATGTATTGAGTATATGGGGCGTATGAAATTAAATAATCAATATCATAAATCCTTATAGAAAACATGCATGCTAGTATAGATTACTCGCATAGCTTGAATTAAAACCATCATAATCATGAATAAGAGAACAGGTAATGTAAATCACGTGAGTCATTGCACTTCATTCTAAATCTGCATTCTTTCTTTATTCTTAAACTTGTAAGATAGATAAAGTCCTAAAATAACATCTTTCAGAGTATACACTTTAATCTCATGAAAACTAGGAACTTCTTTGGAAACTTAAAGATTTTGACACTTGAGAGCCTTAGAAATCTTGGACTCATTACTTTCAAAATACATATACATGTATCTTGGATAGAGTGGGGGACTACTTTGGGAGTTTCTTCTAACCGACATAAACCATGTTAGCTACATGGAGTCCAACATCCTAACCACATTAGGGAGAGCTGTTCTATCCTTGCCATCGGATAGAACCTTAACTTTAGTGATCATTATCTTAAACAACTTGGGGTATATCAAGAATCTATGGGGTCACATAGTTCTGGGGAATGAGACCTCGGAATCACGCCCAACTCGATAGTAAATAATACTCCCTTACTTAGCTCAGAACTTTAGAAAATCCACCCTAAAATAATT
>NC_061113.1:122974870-122999781 GCF_002878395.1 Capsicum annuum
CAAGAATGTGGATTTCTATATTAACTTACAATCAAAACTCACTTCTTGATATTCTTTAAAAATCACTAACATCTCATTCTCAAACTCATGCTTTAACCATAAGGTTCAATTCACAACAATAGGACTTGAAATTCTCAAAATAGGATACAGATGTTGAATTATGCAACCTAAATCATAAATTAACAATTTAAAACATTAATATGAATAATAATATTATAACTCAAAGCTTGGGTAAGACATAGTTTCATAAAACTCACAATATAATAACATAATAGGAATTTTCCATGAGTTTACGAAATACTTTACAAAAATATGTAACTTTTGGGCACAAGAACAAAAGGGTGTTCTTGTTCAAAACCATATACCTTAATAGACTTGATTTGATGTAGAGAACTTGACCTTGAAACCCTAAGAGATGATCTTAAAAGCTTTCTTGAGATTCTTGGATTGTGATTTTAAACTATTGGTTTCTTTCTTGAAGAGGATGGCCTTAATTTGATGTTCCTGAGAACTTTCTTGAACTTCTTGGATTAAAAATCTTAGATTCTTACTTATCTTGAAGAAGGAGTAATAGAGTTTTGAATTTCTTGGAAGATGATCTTAAGAGGAAACCCTAATATTGTTCTTGTGAATAAAGAGGATTAAGGGTTGTTTAAACTGATTTATGATGATTAAGTACGTGATTTTGATTATTTAGGTCATGGGAGGTGAAGGAAAAGTCCAAAATACCCTTACTAAACCGCTTCCCAATTGCTGAAAATCTCGGCTGACGACATTTGTGATAAGCCGTCAGACTTGTGATAAAAAAATTCATCACAAATGTCATTAATTGAGAGTTGGATTTTATGGGTTTCTACCTAAGCATGATGACATTTTTTGATAAGCCGTCAGACTTGTGATAAGTTATCACAAATGTCATCACTTGGGGATGGAATTTATGTATTTCTACCTAAGGCTGATGAAATTTTGTGATAAGCCATCACAAACGTGATAAGTTATCAGAAATGTCGTCACTCAGTTTTCCAGGCTGACATGCTGGAGTAAAATGGGCATAACTTTTTGCTCCGATATCGAATTTAGGAAATATTGATATCGTTGGAAAGATAATTCAAAGAGATTTCATTTGATATCTAGTAAGCCACCCAGTTCGTCATATACAAGTAGTTATGGTTTATTGAAGTCTACTCAAGTTTCAACGCTCCCTGAAATTTGAACAATAGGAAAGCTTTCAACTTGACCTTGAGTTAGGGGATCTCTATGATCTCAATTCATGCTCAAATAGGTTCCCATACTACATAATTTATTAACATACCAAATTTGCATAGGATATATGGCTTTTGGAATATCTACACGTAGAAAATATGATTTTCGTTCTAGCTCAAAATGCGGGGTGTTACAACCCCCTAGTCGTAACAGTGCTTAGAGTCACAAGTGACTCCAAGCTAACTCATGGCCTGAAAAACACTACCAATACTAAAAGATATTAATAATATCTGTGATGAAAGATGAACTGAAATAAATGACTGATGAAATAGTCATAATGAAATACTGAACATCAACCAAAACTGGAAATATTTAAACATCTATTTGACTATTTAAAATCCTTTAGATCATGACGAGCTTTTTGGACAATTCCGTAACTAACTCTGACTAGTTGACGTAAATGAGAATGCTGAAAATAAATAAATAAAAACTAGTCCTTGACTTATGAGGACTCACCAAGGCTGCAACTAAGCAGAATAGAAATCTGCTAAGTGTGGTTTGAGTACTGAGCGTATGAAATATATTATGAGATAATGTAATAAAAAGAAGTACGCGATCAATACTTTGAATGTATGATGGGAAACTAACTAGTATATATTGAACACGGATGCACCTAAACATGATAATATGAATGCAAGACCGACCATAATAACATGTAATGGATAAGCTTTATATATGGAAGCAAGGCCATGCAAAGTCTAAAGCTAAATCATGAACTAAGATCATATATGTAATACCCGTGCTTATTCCTAGCTAGAAATCATCTCAAGGATGCTAGTACTTGCTTTGAAATACAAATCTATTTTTGTACCCGTGGTATTTATGATAGTTCTACTTTCTATCACGTAGGAAATTGAGTTAGCTTTCTAATACGGGTGTCACGGGCTCTAGACCATTTACTAGAAGTCAAGCTCAGGAACTACAAAGGCTTCAAGGCCTTTTTATGAAAATGGACGCGGTTGAGCTTGTTGCAAACTCGCCCAAGGGAGTGTACGTATTGACATGTGGGGGCTAATATTAGGGGCCCAAGGTGTTTCTTTAGTGTTGTTCTCTTAGTTAGCTTATTTTAAAATAACTTTGTAACATTGAACACCATATTTCCTCTCAATAAGAGAGTAGACCACCAAACATTTTAAGCTTTACAAGTGAAAGGTTCTACTTATGTTGTGAGATGGCTAGAAACGAGAGTGCTTGAGTGAACCGAGTTCCTCTTGTGTTCCCGTAAGAACTTGATGCTTGTTAATGTGATTTGTAGAGGTTTTAGAGTTTGATACACTCTTTAGTTGCTACACTTTATATTCTCTTTGTGTTAAGTTATCTATCTCCTTATCCTTCAAGTTTGTGTGTTTGTTGTTTCCGTTTGATGTCTTGTACGTATGGACTATTTTTGTGAGTTTGTGGACTGTTTTTGCTCTTGTAGATACCATTTGGTATCAAAGCGAAGGCTGGTCGTGTTATTACACCACCAATCTTGGGATCTTCTAGTTGAAAAAGTAAAAAAAAAGGCAAAAGTAAAGTGTTATCTGGTGACTTATGTTGGCCGAGAAGTGTCTAGATTTAGGTGTTATTTTTTACTTGTCTTAGTAGTTTCGTGTGTTAGCTTGTTGTACCCCTAGAACACTTGAGTATAAGGTCCAAGATTTGAAGCTTTGTTTAGTGTTGTTGAAGGGTTGGAAAGTGTGGATGTTGTTGTTGTTCATAAGTGTTCTTATTGTTCTTCATAAAGTTCTTGAGGTGAATGTTTAACAAAAGGGTGTTTGATTTGAAAAGAGAAAGAGAGAGGTTAGGTCTTTTATTTGTCTTGGAATTAGTTTCAAGACAACACCAAAGAGGCAAATATACAAAGGTCCTCCCAAAAAGCTTACTTACAAAAAGGGTGTCAAACTTTTTAAAAAAATATCCAAAAGGGGGAAGGGACAAACCAAAGCCAAAAAGGTGTTTTGCCATTTTGATGCAAGTTGGTGAAAAGCTTATTGGCACCTTGACCTTTGGAAAAAGAGTTCTAAGTCTTGTTTTTTTTCACTCCAAAAAACCAAAAAAAGCCTCACCAAACAATCAAGATTGAGTCATTCAAGTGGGACAACATCAAACTTAAACAAAAATAACAATACCAAACGGCCAAAATAAAACTTGTGGGCCACATCAACAACAAATTCAAGTCATAGGACCTTCTAAGTTTCTTTCCTTGTCTATACTAGTTTCTTTCTATTTGTCTCCTATACTATTTGACAACTAAGTAACAACCTACTAAGTTGTGAACTAGTTTTCGAGTACGTCTTTCGTGTCAACGTTCTTTGTGGTGCTTTACTCATTTACAATTCGTAGTTGTTCTTGGTTCAAGTGCGTGCGAAACTTCCTTGAGTCTTCAAAACTAAAACCCATTCTAACTCAAGAGTATACTAATTCCTAAGCACTCAAGGATTGATAGCCAGCTTACAACATTTGAAGGGCCAAGTGGGTGAGCCGAGTGAAAGCAGTGTGTGAGAGTATTTTCAGCTAACGTTTGCTCATTTTGTAGGTACATTTGCGAATGGAACCACCACACATAGAACCTGAAATGTCCAATTCACAAACCGTGGATCATAATGTTATGAATGCCCTTGTAGCTAGTCTTGAGTCCTTGTCTTGGGACTTGTCTAGAGTGAATGCTACGGTTGAGAAGTTAGAAGTGGAAGTGGCCTCTATTAGTGGCCGAATGAAAAGGGTAGAAAGTCAACGGAGTTCTCAACCCTCAACTCCCTAAAACACATTCCTAACCATTACCCCTGAAGACATACACCAAAGAATGTACCCACCCAATGCCATACCTCAAGCCAACTATTATTCACAAGGCCGAAGCCTTTAAGGACCTAGCCATTCTCCACATCCCCAAGTCCCACATGATGGATTTGGAACCCAAATGCAACCCTTAAATCCGAATCCTCCAAACCAAAATCATCCAATCCAAAGACCTCCACCACTAAATGCTAATCTGCCGTACCAAATTCTAAATGCCCAAAACCCACCAATGCGATAAGAGGGATTTATGAGGGAGAACCAAAGGGGAGGGTATGGAATGTATGATAATCCTTATTTGATGGAAGATGGGATGAGAGGTAGAAGGGTATAACCTAGAAAGAACCGGGTGCTTAAAGGTAGGAGCGGCCAAGGTGTTCGGGAAAGGGATGTTGGCCTCAACGCCATAAAAATAAGGATTTCAATCTTTACGGGAGAAAGTGATCCCAAAGAGTTTCTCGCATAGGAATCCGCATGCGAGAGAGTCTTTCAAGTGAATGATCTCACGGAGGAGAATAATACCTGCTACGCCATTGCTTATTTGAGGGATATTCTACCACGTGGTTGGAGTAAGTCAAATGTTTTGGCAACGTATTGATTGAGGGGAAACCCCCTCCTTGGTTTTGATTAAGGTATCTTATGAGGAAACGGTACCTTCCCGAGAGCTATCAACATGAACTACTTGCAAAGTTGTACAACTTTAAGAAAGGAAATAAAAGTGTGGCAGCTTACTATGATGAGTTTCAACAACTTATCTTGAAACTTGATCATAAAGGAGAGCAAGTGAGAAACACCATCATCCGGTTCAAGGTCAGCTTAAATAAGGAAATCTCTATGCATATGACACTTCATAAGTTTGAAACTATTGAAGGGATCTTTCAAGAGGCTTTAGAGATTTAATGAGAGAACAAGGAGGGGTCGGCATACAAAACCAAATCCCACCAAGGGTCCACGGGTTGGACCAAGGGGAAAGGAGTGGTTCCATCATCTTCGAGGTGGAACAAATTTAAGAAGCAACCAGTCAAGACCCGTCCACCCATGAGAAAGGGTGCTCAACCACCTCCTCCCTGATTTGAGGCCAAACCGAATATTTTTTCCAATGTCAAGGGATTCTAATTCTTTAAATGCCATGGATGGGGACACAAGGCTAGTGAGTGTCCTAATTAGATAAATGTGATATTAAAGGAAGGAAAATTGTATTTCTTGGGGGAAGAATTAGAGCTTGAAATGGTTGAAAATAAAGAAGTCTCACAAGATGGAGAGGTAGGGGAGGCCGAGAGGCATAGTGATGATGATGAAGAGGAGTTTTGGCCTCAAGAAGGCAAACTTGAAGTACATAACTATGTGGTACAGAGATTTATGATTAGTAAAGCGTTGGATGATCCTAGCCAACGGGAAAAACTCTTTCACACCAAGTGCCTCATTAAGGGGAGTGTGTGCTCCTTGATTATTGATAGCGGGAGTTGTTCTAATATAGCTAGTGCCTCGATGGTGGATCACTTGAAATTGCCAACTACTCCACATGCGAGTCCGTATAGGCTCCAATGGTTGAATACTTGTGGAGAGTTAAAGGTGACTCATCAAGTGGTGATTCGGTTCAAAGTTGAAAATTATGAAGACGAGGTGCTTTGTGACATCATTCCTATGCAAGCTCGTAATCTTTTGTTGGGTCGACCATGGCAATATGATAGGTTGACCAAGTATGATGGCCGAACCAACTATTATTCCTTTGAGTTCAAGGGTCGTAAGTACAACCTCTGACCACTATCACTATCACAAGTATGTGAGGCGCATCGACAAATGAAGAGTTTGCAAGGAAAGAAAAAAAGTAAAAGAACCCATGGGTAGGGGAGAGGAACCTGAGAGTGGGAGGAGTGAGGGTGAAGAGGGAGTTTTGGCATTGAGGGGTAAGGATTCAATGGTAATGTTGGCTCGCAAGGGCGACGTTTTCAAAGAGTATGATGATACTACTCCAATTCTACTTTTGGCTCATGTTTTGAATGCTAACCCATCCACTTCTCCTATCCCTCCAATTCTACTTTTGGCTCATGTTTTGAATGCTAACCCATCCACTTCTCCTATCCCTTCTTTTATTTCTAATGTTTTGCAGGAATTTGATGATGTATTTCCAAGGGACTTTCCGTAAGAACTTCCTCCACTTTGAGGAATTGAGCACCAAATCGACCTTGTTTTGGGGTCGCAATTACCGAAAAAGCCAGATTATAGGAGCAACCCCATGGATATGAAGGAACTCCATCAAGTTGAGGACCTCTTCAACAAAGGATACATCAAGGAAAGCATGAGCCTATGCGCGGTCCCTGTGTTGCTTGTGCATAAGAAGGATGGGACGTGGTAAATGTGCATGGACTGTGAGCCATAAATAAAATTATGGTAAAGTATCGTCACCCTATTCCAAGTCTAGATGATATGCTTGATGAACAAAATGTCTCTTGTGTGTTTTCTAAGGTTGATCTTAGGAGCGGATATCACCAAATCCGTATGCAATCAGGTGATGAATGGAAGACCACATTCAAGACTAAATTTGGTCTCTATGAGTGGATGGTCATGCCATTTGGTCTTATCAATGCTCCTAGTACCTTTATGAGGCTAATGAATCATATAATGAAGCCATTTATTGGAAAGTTTATGGTCGTGTACTTTGATTATGTTTTAGTTTACAGTAAGTCTCTTAATGAACATGTTTTGCATCTAAGAAGTGTGTTTGATGTTCTTAGGAAAGAAAAGTTGTATGCTAATATTGAAAAATGCTCCTTTGGTGTGGATAAAGTTGTATTTTTGGGATTTATTGTGAGCTCGAGGGGAGTGGAGGTAGACGAATCCAAGATAACCGCCATTAAAGATTGGCCAACCCTAAAAACCGTGGGTGAAGTTCGGAGCTTCCATGGGTTGGCTAGTTTTTATAGGAGGTTCATCAAAGGATTTAGTACCATTGCCACACCCTTGACTGAAATCATTCGAAAGGACCAACCTTTCCAGTGGGGTGAAGAGCAATCTAAGGCCTTTAAGACCTTGAAAGATATGCTCATTTCGGCACCGTTGTTGCAATTGCCTAACTTTGATAAGATGTTCGAAGTTGAATGCGATGCTAGTAAGGTAGACATTGGGGTTGTTTTTATGGAAGATTTAAAACCCATTGCTTATTTTAGTGAAAAGCTCAAAGAAGCAACTCTAAACTACTCTACGTATGATTTGGAGTTGTATGCCTTCGTTAGAGCGTTAGGCAATTGGCAACACTATCTTTGGACCAAGGAGTTTGTAATTCAAAAGGATCATGAATCCTTGAAGCACCTTCGGGTACAAGAGAAACTTAACAAATGGCATGCCAAATGGATTGAATTTCTTGAAATCTTTCCCTATATGATTCAATACAGAAAGGGGAAGGATAATGTAGTAGCCGACGCATTGTCTATGAAACATGTTCTTGTGTCCACTTTGTCTTCCAAGTTATTGGGGTTTGAGAGCCTCAATATTTAGGGAAGGTGAAGCCGTGGGTAGGGAAAGGAGGCCCTCAGATTCTAGTCCTTATGCCGTGTTTGATGGGTTCTTGTTTTAGAGGAGATGATTATATGTACCTTCTAGCTCATGGAGAGAGTTGTTTGTGAGAGAGGCACACGACGGCGGTGTCATGGGTCACTTTGGAATTGATAAGACCCTCAAGATATTGGAGGTTCAATTCTATTGGCCAAGGATGCGTAAAGATGTCAAAATTTACGGCCAATGCATGGATTGTAGGAGTGGTAAGTCGAGGATCCATCCTGATGGGTTATACACCCCACTTCCCACTCCATCACGCCTGTGGTTTGATATTTCTATGTATTTTATATTGGGGCTGCCACAGACTCAAAGGGGTCGGGATAGTATCTTTGTTGTTGTTGATCATTTCTCCAAAATGGCACACTTTATTCCATGCAAAATAATGAAGATGTGGCTAGTGTAGCTTCTTTGTTTATTGAAAATGTTGTTAAGTTACATGGCATCCCAAGGACCATTGTAAGTGATAGTGATTCTAAGTTCCTTAGTCACTTTTGGAAGTCAATGTGGGGTAGGCTCAGAACTAAATTATTTTTTTCAATGTCTTGCCACCCACAAACCGATGGCCAAACGGAAGTAGTGAATCGAACCTTAGGTTCTATGCTACGTTCCAGGGTTAAAGGTAAGTTGACATCTTATGAAGATCACCTATCTCTCATAGAATTTGCTTACAATCGGGTGATCCATTCGAGTACGGGCATTATGCCCTTTGAATGTGTCTACTGCTTTAATCCCCTTACCCCCTTGGATCTAACTTATTTGCCAAATGATGTAGTTATTATCTTAGATGGAAACAAGAGGGATTAAGCCATGAAAATATTGCATGGGAAGGTGAGGATGCGGCTTGAGAAGAAGAAGAAAGAGGTGGCCAAACGAGTAAACAAAGGGAGAAGGCATCTTGTACTTGAGCCAGGAGATTGAGTGTGGGTACAACTATGTAAGGGCTGGTTCCCCAACCAAATAAAGGGTAAGTTTCTACCAAGAGGTGATGGTCCATTCCAAGTTCTTGAAAGAATCAACTATAATGCTTACAAGATCGACTTGCCACTGGAATACCAAGTGCATAACACATTCAACGTGTGTGACCTCTCACGGATTGATACCATTGAAGATGAAGACCCCGTGAATTTGAGGTCCAACTCCTATAAATATGGAGAGGATGATATGGGTGTCACAGGCTCTAGACCATTTACTAGAAGTCAAGCTCGGGAACTACAAAGGCTTCAAGGCGTGTTTATAAAAATGGATGCGGTTGAGCTTTTTGAAAACTCGCCCAAGGGAGTGTGCGTATTGATATTTGGGGGTTAACATTAGGGGCCCAAAATACACTCCCAAGGCTGCCCCAAACACTCCACTTCCCTTTCATTAAGGGCAAAGGGGTCCTTTTGCTATCCTTTTTGTAAAGACTATTTAAGGTGTTTCTTTAGTCTTGTTCTCCTAAGCTCATTTTAAAATCACTTTGTAACATTGAACACCATATTTCCTCTCAAGAAGAGAGTAGACCACCAAATATTTTAAGCTTCACAAGTGAAAGGTTCTACTTATGTTGTGAGATGGCTAGAAACGAGAGTGCTTGAGTGAACCGAGTTCCTCTTGTGTTCCCGTAAGAACTTGGTTCTTGTTAATGTGATTTGTAGAGGTTTTAGAGTTTGATATACTCTTTAGTTGCTACATTTTATATTCTCTTTGTGTCAAGTTATCTATCTCCTTATCTTTCAAGTTTGTGTGTTTGTTGTTTCCATTTGATGTCTTGTACGTGTGGACTGTTTTTGTGAGTTTGTGGACTGTTTTGTGCTCTTGTAGATACCTCTTGGTATCACTTTCTATCGATGCCAATTTATTTCAAATCCGACACCAGATGAGGAAGTTATGGACTTTTTACTCAAAACTGACCGAAATGCCCAAGTGCGACATCCAAGTTGATGGACTACCAAATAAGTGACGGACCGCCACTTTGACTGTCACAGCCAAGGCAGTAGTTCCATGTTCTGGATAAGGATTGACGAATGAGTTGATGGACCGTTAGATTTTTGATGAACCGTCATCTAGGCTGTCAACTCTTATCTAATGAACCCCATTTCTGGTCCACGTATGATGGTCGAAATGACAGACCGTCAAGTTCCTGATGGACTGTTAGTCTTGTCGTCATACTTCAGTTCAGTTTACTTCTTGGCTATTTTAATAGGGGTATTTTTGTCACTTACCACTCGCTTATATATACCCAGATGAGTCCGAATTAAGCTATTTTTTCTCATTATTATTTCACAAACAAAAACTAGGGTCTTTCTAAATTTAATCTCCAAGAACAAGACCCAATCTTTTTAAAAAATCAAAGGATTCAAAATCCTTCAAGTTCAAAAACATCAAGAACCTTAAGTCAGGTATGCGTAGTGTTCATCTATGGATCCATTTCGTTCATACAGCTAAAGAACCATGTTTTAAATATTATTTTGTGATTGTCTTGTTGTGATATGAGTATATACATGTTGATGATTGTTGTTTAAGTTTCAAGATGATATCTAAAGGTGATTTCATGAAGTATATGTGTTTGTTAGTTAAAACCCATGAACTTTATGTGGCTTAGTATGGTGAAATTCATGAACACACTAAGCTAAAAGAATGCATGAAAAATGTTTGATAATATGCCTAGATAATAGAATTCATATCCCATGATTTAATAGTGCTTAATGGCAAGTCCATGCTCTATGCTTTACCATTTCCCATAAATTCCATGAGAGTGATATGCGTTATTGTTGTGATATGGATTGACCATAATATCGAAGCTTGCAAGTATATACATGTTGTATGAATTTCTCTTCTATGTATAAGATGTTGAGAACTATGCTTAGTGTGAAATCCCCTACTCATGATATGGTAAATTGTGAACTCTACTCTTATGATCAAGTCAGTCATGTGTGTTAGTTTCCTTCCATTGAGTCCTAGGGGTACTTGTACCCAAAATTTATAGCTGTGTACCTAGAGCCATGTCATGTTATCATGATAATCTCAGTCAAGCCATGATCTATAGAACTCAGTCGGGCATGTGACTCAGGAAACCTCAGAAATCTCATGATCTCAGTTAATTCTCAAATAGTAGCACTAATCCACCAATCAACAGAAGTCAGTTACTCAGTACACATACCGTTAGTTAAATCACGTTCAGTCTCTGAAGATAGAGTAGAAGTTAGCACCAAGTGAAACCAAGGATGGGAACTCACCTATCAGTTTAAGGTGTGATTGTTAGTAATCATCCTTGTGTTCCAGAACTACGTAGCTAGCGTAGGTTGAGACATCTTAAACTATCAGATTAGGGTTGATGAGGTGGCTTAATCCATTAGTTTAGGGTTCCCACTATTCTCATTTTAGTACCTTCCATCTAAGGGTCACTCACAGCTGTTCTTACCATTGGTGCGGTATTGACACCCTCCCAGTCGGGGCAGAAATTGGACCCCAACTTAGCTATATGCATTATTGGGGCATGTTGGTCAAATAATTATCTCCCACAGTTTTAGTCCCAGTATCAGTAAAAGGACTCAGATAGTTCTTCAGATTTCAGTAAATCAGGACTGTCAGATATAGTCAATTCAGTTACAGAATGGAGCACAAATAGTTCTATTAGTTTCAGGACTGTCAAACACAATCATCTATGTTATCAGAATTTCAGTATTTGTCATGCTAGATATCAGTAGATCATATATTAGTGTCCAGATCTAGATGTCATGTAATCCCGATCTCAGTTACTATATATGCATGTTTGCATTTTTACGTTTATATCAGTCATTCAGTTAGTATTGTTCATGCATGTAAAACCTTTTATATTTAACCTACCTCACTCGTATACTCAATAATCTTAGTTGTACTGATGCATTTGTGCTATGGTGCTTTTTTCACATTACACCATAAGTTCACAAATATGAGCTCCAGATCAGCAGTAGAAGCAACATTCCAGTCGTAGAGTTGCAGTGAGTCCTCATTCATTCGAGGATGATATTATTTATTTCATTTGTTATTTCAGCTTAGTTTTGCTAGACAGAGTTAGTTGGATACATGTTCCTTCAACTCCTTATTCAGACAGTATTTAGAGACTTTCAGATTTAGCTCAGATTTGATTCAGATTTTAGTTGTTTTGGGTATTCGTCACCCCATATGGATGTTATGATTTGTTAGATATTCCATGCAGTTGAAACTTATGGCCTATTCTTTATGTTTTCCACATTATTACATCACATATTACAGTGTACATGTATAGATATTAGTCATGGGTTAGCTTGTTGTCCTTCGGGGTCATAAACACTGTGTAGCACTCTAGTTCAGAAAATTAGGGTGTTACAATAAACTTAGGACTATGAGAGCTAACTACAATCGACATACCCTAATCTGACCAAAACCAGGGTCTAATCTTTAACCCCAGTTGGAAGGGTGTTAATACCTTTCCAAGGGTACCAACACTGGCTAGCGTGGATCCACTAAATTGATGTCTCCTAGGGTATTGAGCCTAAACTAACTGGTGAACCCTTATCACTTACAATGGCTCCATAGCCTTAGAACTTAGGGATTGCTACTAGCGATCTCAAGCTAACTAATGAGTGAGATCCATCCCCACGTTTACTTGATGCTAAGTACTACTCCCAACTGAATGACACTAAAGTATAAACTAATACATCAACTGATAACTGATATGCTCAAGATATCGTATTTTGTACATAACAATGCATGTATAAATCTGAAGTGCTCAATAATATGTAAACTGATGAATATTACTGAATTCCTAGGTATCGGGTGTTCATAATCCACAATCTCTACACATGATGACATTAACTAATATTAGGAGAAAATTCACAATTTAAACCCATAAACTCAATAAACTTTCATGATAAAGGAATTCATGATTTCAAACATGAAAGATGCTATTTTGGTTAGGAAACCATGTATTCATGGTTTTATTTATTTGACCTGGAACCCAACTTGAGGGGAAAATATACTTGATAATTTAGGGTGTCTTTGGGACTTAGTGGGTGGAAGAAACCCATTGATGAAATCCCACATACCTGGAGTGAATTCCTTAGGGAATAACTTGAAACTTGTGCTTGAACTTGGAGAACCCTAGTCTGCTTTGGAGAAGAAGAAGATCACTTTTCTTTGGCTAAGAGTAATATTTTTGGAGTTTATGAAGTGTTAGGGTAATTTAATTCCCCAATAACTGATATTAGAGTGCCCAAACGACGTGAATTTGTGTAAAATTCCAAAAATCCAAGCCACTGCTAGAGTCATGTTTCAGGCTCATGCATTGTACATTATGGTTATTTGATAGTTTTCCAAGTTAGTTTGATGTACATTAAGGTCTCAAATAACTCCCAGCTGTTAGACGAATCAAAATAATACTTTTCCGATTGAATTTCGTATAAAAATATTGCTTTAGTCAACTTCAAACAAGAATATATTTTGCTCTACTCAGAATTTTTAAACTCACGACCCACCAAATGGTAGGAAATTGAATTATCTTTCCAATGATACTAATTTCATCAAAATCTAATACTTGGGTGAGAAGTTATGGTACTTTTAGTGCAAAATAGTAGCCCAATGCGATAAGACTGCGTTATGGTGATGACCATTTTCACATTCTTCCTTTTCTAGTGTGTCACCCTGATAAGTACCACATCGTGCCAAGAGGAATTTTTGTAGTTGTCAATTTTTAGTGAGGCACCACGATAGCTATTGCATCACGCCAAAAGTCCAGTAGGGAATTGTCCGTTTCTAGTGGCGCAACGCGATAGCTCCGCATCGTGCCATTGGTAAAATGGAGTTTGTCAGTTTTCCAGTGGCCCGAAGCGATTGTACCATATCGCTTCGGGTGACAAAATTGGGATTTCCCCAGTTTCGTGATTTAATTTCCAGGGACTGTTTGGTCTTTTTCCAAAGCCCTAAACTCATCCTAAACACGAATTTAAAACCTAAAAGAGAATTATATTCCCCATTATTCATAAATTACACTTTAAGAAATTAATTCTCTTTCAAGAACAAACCCTAGCTTTCAAAATTCAAGATCAAATCTCAAGAACTCACCATTAATTCTCACGAATTCATCAACCCAGGTATGTTAAGTATTCATCCATGGGTTTCTTTCACCCATGGAGTCCTAGTATCCAATTTAAATACTAAGTTATGATCTTTTCAAGTTATTATGATTTTAAATTGTGATTTCAACCATGAATCTCCATGACTCTTGATTTCATGCCATGCTTACATGGAATTGTTGTTATCATCAAACCCCACATGTTTTAATATTGCTATTTCTGAATTAAATCATGATTAAGTGTTGTTGATGTTGAAATTAGGCTATTACTCCAAGTTTTATACTATTCCCATATTTAGCTTAAACCATGCATATCAAGTATTTGATGAAATGCCTACAAGAATAGATTCTTTATAAATGTTTCCATGTTATGTCCTCCAAGTTTAGTACTATTTTACTATTATTGATATTGAGTCCTAGGGGTTATGAATACCCAAAAACTTAGCTGTTTACCTAGTATCAATAACATTAGAATAGTTTTAAAATATGTTATGAGCATTATTAGTTCATTCAGTCATCAAAATCTGTTAAACTTAGAACAATTCAGTATTCTGAGTCAGTTCAGTTGGGAGTAGGATTTAGCACCGAGCGAGTGTAGGGATGGTGGCTTCCCCATCAGATAGGCAGAGTCATTCATATAAGTCCCTGTATTGAAGAACTATATAGCCAACATAGGATGAGGTGTCACTCCTTAGTTTAGGCTTGACTTCCTCCTAGGGGTCACCCGTCAGATTTGGCTTAACTCTGCCCAGGGATCACCCAAGCCCGAAATAAATAGGCTTAATTTTTCTTCACTTGAATCATAATTACTCAAATCTGGATATGAGTGAATATAGATTGGAGTATCGTGTCGTAAGAAAAAAATAAATAAAAAAAAGAAATCTATTTTTATTGAATTAAACGTGTTCAGTCATTTTGACTACTTTAGCATATTTTCTCATACTAATTTCTAATCCTTCTAAGGGAATAGAGCTCCATTTATTCTTTGGGGAGACCAGTGAATTCCATTTATAGACTACAGTAGATTTCCTTTCTACCCTTTTTCAAGGGTAATCATCTTTATGCTCGAAATCATATAAAGACAATTCCTATTTGATATACTATAACTATGCATACAGTATCCCTTCCTTTTATTTTTACAACTAATGATAGGGGATCTTACTCCCCTTGGGCGAATTGCTGTGTTTATCCAAGTGATACACAAATGACAAAATCTCTCTTTTTCTTATCCCTATCCCAATGAGCCAAAACTAAAGCTCTTATTTTCTGTTGAGTAATAGTTCTAGTAAAGCCTAGTAATAGTGCGAATTGCTTTATATGTTTCTTTTTTCTTTATTTTTTTGTCTGTGATTCAACAATCCCAAAGTTTCTTTTTAATCCATAAAATAAGGAAAAATCTTTTTTTAGTACTCTTTCATAACATATTGTTAAGAACTCTACAGTAAGAAAATAAAAAATTTGTGACGCTGAACCGAACTCTTGATAGATAAGAGAAAATAAAAAATACCCCTTATCTCATACTACTCTCTTGATACAAAATCTAATGTTTTGAAAAAAAAATAAAACAAAAATTTCTCATATCGAATTTTATGTGCCATGCTATTATTACTTAGCATTCATATGGCAAAGGTAGATTCTTCATTTTCACTCAAATAAAAACTTCATTAGCGCCAAGTGTAAGGAAATGCTAGATGTTTGGTAATTTCTGCTCCGATCAGGATAAAAATCTCATTAAAGCGGCTAATCCCATGCATACTATATGGACATCTGGTCACACAAATTGCATTGTATCATAAATAGCCACCCTAGGTATTAACCAGCCCTTAGGAGAGTTTATAAATAAATATAACTCTTTGGTCTCATCCTCGATACTGAGATTTACCATAAGACCAATAAATTTATTTGAAATATCGCTAGTAATACCTTGGCCTAAAAAAGTAATCTTTATTGATAAATTCGGTTGATTAGGGTAAAATTGTATTCCTTAGAAACCGTACATACGACTTTTGATGCATACGGTTCAAGAAAATTGTGAATCAATGTATAAATTCCAGTCCTCTTTTTTTTTTTTTTTCTAGAAAGGTTATTTCTTACTTATATAAAAAGGTATTTTCTTTGATTGTTCAATAAAGAGGAGTTTTTGACTCCTTTTTTATGTTTCTATTTTCGATTTTCTAGTATAAAATTAGAAGTTATAAGAAAGGGTCATTAAACTCATTGAATTAACTTCTCATTGATGTATTCTTTCATCGAGATTTAATCCAAACCACAATGGTATTTTTTTTTTCCTGAATGGGTCTGTTTCATCTTTTTAGGTTTATGCATTATTTTGAATAAATATCCCCACAATTTGGATTCGTACATATAGGAAAAATGCTCCCATTACCATTTCTTTTTGTTCTTTTTTTTTAGTTCATTTTATACAAGTATTTATTAGAGTTGAGATAACTTTTCTTGACAATTAGGATCTCTTTACAATGAAAAAATATGATTACCAATCATACATATCTTACCAATCCAATTAGTTTTTTTCTAAATAGAGCCTGGATAGTTTATTTTTTAGTCCAACCAAACAATCTATAAATTATTCTAATTGATAATAGTAATATGAATATCCTCAAAAAATGGATCTAATTGCACTTCACGATCCAAATTTTTGACAATTCAATGTATCATTTTATAATTCTTGGGCAAAACGGAGGATATCTCGATTGGGAGAGAGAATGGGGAAATACCATATGACCCAATATATCTGTAATACCCCAAAAAAATCCAAACCAATATTAGAGCCATGTAACAAGCTCATGCATAGTACATCATGGTTCTTTTAAAGTTGTATGAGTAAGTTAGATGTATATTAAGGCTTCAAAAAACTCCCAGCCATCAGGCGAATCAAAACATTCCTTACCGATTGAATTCTTGAGAAGGATATTGGTATAGTCAACTTCAAAAGAGCATATCTCTCATTATACTTGAAATTTTTGAGCTCATGACCTATCAATAGATAAATAATTGAATTATCTTTTCAATGATACCAATTTCGCCTAAATCCAATATTGGAGAAAAGAGTTATTCCTATTTTACTCCAGCATGTCAGGCTGGAAACAAGTGACGAAATTTGTGGTAGCTTACCACACTTTTGACGCTATGTAACAAATGTCGTTAGCCTTAGTCAGAATCTAGCTTCTGTATTTTTGACAGCTTACCATATTTTTGATGCCTTGTCACAAATGTCGTCAGCTATTATTTTCAGCAACTGGGAATTTATTTCATAAGGGTATTTTGGTATTTTCCCTTCACTTCCCACGACTTATAATCCTCAAGGAACATATTATCTTCCATTCTCTTTAGTTAAAACATCTTAAAAACCCTCTCTTACACTTTTAACCACAATATTAGGGTTTTCTCTCAAGATCATCTCCTCAGGAACAAGAGCATTCTTTCCCAAAGGGGTTAAACCCTAGTCAACAAAAATCAAGGGCAAGCCTAAGAAATTCTTCAAGAACCTTCAGAAAAATTAGATCTCTTTTGAGATTCAATCACTAAGGTATGCATAGTTTTCATCTATGGATCCAATCCGTTCATAGAGCTCAAGAACCATGTTTTAAATATTATTTTGTAAACTTTTTGTGGTGATATGCGTATGATGTTGATGATTGTTGTTTAAGTTTCAATATGATGTCTAAAGGTGTTTTCATGGAATATATATGTTTGTTAATTGAAAACCATGAATTTTAGGTGGTTTAATATGGTGCAGGTATGAAACCCACCTATGCCTTAAAGAATGCATGCAAGATATTTGATAAAATGCTTAGGATGCTAGAAGTTCATGTTTGCATGGTTATATGATGTCAAAATGACAAGTTCATATTAGCTATATACTTCAATATGAATTCCATGCTTTTCATGTGTTACTATTGTGATGGTATGAAGCATGCAAGATAATGGAGATATACAATATGTATACAAAATATATCCATGCATTCCCTACAATGTTTAAGATATTGAATAACTAAATGAAATATGATATCCCCAACTTATGATATTATGAATTGTGGACTCAAATCTTGTGATCAAGTCATGTCATGTGTATCAGTTTCCTTCTATCGAGTCCTGGGGTTATTCGTACCCAAAAAACATAGCTGTGTGCCTAGAGCCATGTCATGTTGTCATGATAGTCTCAGTTAATCTATAATCTATAGAACTTAGTCAGTCATGTGACTCAAGAAACCTCAGAAATCTCATGATCTTAGTTAACTCTCAGATAATAGTACTACTCCATCAGTTAATGGAAGTCAGTTAATCTGTCCATGTATAGTCAGTTGAATCATGTTTAGTCTCTTCAGATGGGAGTAGAAGTTAGCAACGAGTGAACCCAAGGATGGGGACTCACCTACCAATTTAGGGTGTATTTCTTAGCAGTCATCTTTGTGTTCCAGAACTATGTATCCAGCGTAGGTTGAGACATCTTAGCCTATCAGATTATGGTTAATGAGGTGGCTTAACCTATCAGTTTAGGGTCCCACCATTCTCACTTTGAGTACCTGCTAGATAAGGGTCACTCACAACTGTCTTTACCAGTAATGCGGTATTGACACCCCTCTAGTAGGGGCAGAGATTGGACCCCAACTTAGCTGTAATGGTATACATGGGGAATGTCAGTTAAACAACTAACTCCCACAGTTTCAGTATCATTCTCAGTAAAGAACTCAGACAATTCTTCAGATATCAGTATACCAGGACTATTAGATACGGTCAAATTCAGTTATAGCAAGGAACTCAGAGAGTTTAACCAGATTCAGTGCTGTCAGATACAGTCATCCATGTTATCAGAACTACGGTTGCAGCCATGTGTTAGCGTACAAATTTAGCCATTACTTACTCATGATATTAGTTACTATGTATGTATATTTTTCCTCTTACGTTCATATCAGTCAGTCAGTAGTATTATTTATGCATGTAAACCTTTTGCATTAGCCTACCCCACTCGTATACCCAGTACTCTAGTTGTACTGATGCATTTATGCTATGGTTCTTTCTTTTCATGTTACACCATAGGTTTAGAGGCACGAGTCCTAGACCAGCAGTAGCATTCACATTCAGCATACAGAGTTTTAGTGAGTCCTCTTTATTCGAGGACAATATGATTTGATTTATTCATTATTATTTTAGCCAGTTATCAGTTTACGGAGTTAGTTAGAGACATGCTCCTTCAACTCCTTATTCAGACAGTACTTAGAGGCTTTCAGATTCAGTATTCAGACTTATGTTCAGATTTGATTTAGTTTTCAGCTGTTTTGGGTATCTCTCACCCATATGGATATTATGTTTTGATAGATTCTTTATTCAGTTGAACCTTATGGCCTACATGTTCATGTTTTCCGCATTATTACATATTATATGCAGTGTACAGGTATAGATATTATTCATGGGTTAGCTTGTTATCCCTCGGGGTCATGAGCACCGTGTAGCATTCCGATTCAGAAAATCGGGGCGTTACAAACTTGGTATCAGAGCCTAAGGTTCAATAGAGTCCTAGGAAGTTTAAAAGCCGCATCTAGTAGAGTCTTGTACACGGGTGTGTTGCATGCCACATTTATGTACAGAAGGCTGTGAGATTTTTAGAAATAGTTCCCTTTCTTCAGTATTCACCTTGTGCTAGTAAGCATAATTTCAAGTAAGTCTCTCAGTCTAATCCACTCTTTTCTTATTTCAGAAACATGCCTCCAAAGAGAAGAAATCAGCTAGCTCCTCAGCCCGAAGATCCTTTGGGCGAAAATATTTCTTATACAAAGTTCAGGACTGTATTTACCACTCTTGCTTAATCTATAGCTGCCCAGAATGAATGACCAACAGTCGTTCCGACCAACCTAGTGGCTAATTCAGTAGCAGCTAGGATTCGGGACTTCACCTGAATGAACCCTCTATCCTTCTTTGGGTCTAAGCCAGATGAGGATCCTCAAGAATTCATTGACTAAGTACAGAAGGTCATTGATATCTTGGGAGTTACTTCTTCTCAGTGTGCCAAGTTGGCCGCATACCAATTGCAGGATGTCGCTCACACTTGGTACAAGCAGTAGTTTGCAGAAAGGTTAGAGGATGCAGGTCTTGTTGAGTGGGAAGAATTTGTCACAGCTTTCTTAGATAGATTATTTCCCCAAGAGCTAAGAGAAGCCAAAGTTCTTGATTTTATCAATCTCAGGCAGCAAAATATGACAGTTAGAGAGTATTCTCTTAGATTTACTTAGCTAGCCAGATATGCCCCTCATGTGGTTGCAGACAACAGGGCTAAGATGGGCAAGTTTGTGTCAGGGGTGAATGATAGTGTGGTAAATAAGTGTAGGTCTACGATGCTAAATAGTGATATGACTTTAGCCAGGCTCATGACACACACTCAATAGATAGATGAGTAGGAGGTTAAGACTAGGGAGAGGAAGAGTAAGAGAGCAAGACCAGGCAATTTCAGTTTTGTTCAGCCCAAATCAGAGGGAGGAAATCGTTCGCAGTTTTCTCCTAAGTCAGCAGTTCCAGCCCCTTCCTCCGCTAGTACCCCAGTGCCAAAGTTTAGGGACGAAAATAGAGATAGAACACCAGGCTCTAAATTTTAGGGCAGTGTTAGCAGTGCCAGAACAAACCCCTTTTATCAGACTTGTGGTAAGAACCACAAGGGTATTTGCAGAACTAGTACTGATGTCTATTTTGGTTGTGGTAAGCTAGGCCACAGGATTAGGGAGTGTCCTCAGCCAGGCCCTCAGGGTTAGCAGAATTGTTCTACAGCTCAGTCTGGTCGCCCGAACTAGTAGGGTGCCACTTCCAGTGCTACTAGTGGGCAATACCCAAATAGACTCTATGCTCTTCAGACTCGACGGGATCAGGAAAATTCTCCTGATGTCGTTACTGGTACGTTAAAGATTTTCCATGTTCATGTTTATGCTTTTCTATACCCAGGTGCATCCTTGTCTTTTGTCACTCCATACATAGCAGGCATTTCAGAATCAGTCCCGAAATTTTAGAAGAGCCCTTTTCAGTCTCTACTCCAATGGGTAAAACCAATATAGCTTTGCAGGTATACAGGAACTGCCCGATTATGATATTTCAGAAATCTACGTCAGCAAATTTAGTCGAGTTAGAGATGACTGATTTGGATATCATTCTCGGCATTGATTGGGTTTGGCTGGCTATTACCGATGGTTTATTGATGGATTTTATTCTATTGCATCTCCTATGTCCAGATTGACTCGGAAGAAGGTCAAGTTTCAGTGGATAGAACCTTGCGAGAAGATTTTTCAGGAGTTGAATACTCGACTTACCTCAGCTCCAGTTTAGCACTTCCCGATGGTTTCGATGGATTAGTAGTATATTGTGATACATCCAGAGTAGGTTTAGGTTATGTCCTCAAGCAGCATGGTAGAGTCATAGCCTACGCCTCCAGACAGTTAAAGCCCCATGAGAATAATTATCCTACTCATGACCTTGAGTTAGTAGTTGTTGTCTTTGCCTTACAGATTTGGAGGCATTATGTATACGGTGTTCATGTAGACGTCTTCACAGATTATAAGAGACTTCAGTATGTCTTTTCCCAGAAAGATCTCAATATTCGTCAGAGAAGGTGGTTAGAGCTCTTGAAGAATTATGACATGAGTGTCCTTTATCATCCGGGCAAGGCCAATGTAGTGGCCGATGCACTTAGTAGACTATCCATGGATAGTGTTTCCTATGTTGAGGATAGTGAGAATAAATTAGTTCAGGAGATTCATCTGCTTGCCAGACTAGGCATTCACTTAGTCGACTCTTCAGAGGGTGGTGTATGTGTTCAGAGTAGTTCAGAGTCATCTCTAGTTTCCGAGGTGAAAGAGAAGCAAGATAGGGATCCTAGCCTTGTCAATCTAAAAAAGTCAGTTCAGAGTTAGGAAGTAGAGGTTTTGTCCCAAGGGGGAGATGGTTTTCTTCATTGTCAGGTTGTCTGTGTGTTCCCGGTGTAGATGACTTGAGGAAGCGAATTCTTACAGAAGCGCATGGTGCACGATACTCTATTCATCTAGGGGCCACTAAGATGTACCGCAATTTGTGGGAGATCTATTGGTGGAGTGGGATGAAGAGGGACGCTGTAGAGTTTGTGGCTAAGTGCTCTACATGTCAGCAGGTTAAGATAGAGCATCAGAAACCTAGTTATTCTATGCAGGAGTTCACTATTCCTACTTAGAAGTGGTAAGAAGTGAACATGGAATTCGTGATGGGTTTGCCTAGAACACGTCATCAGCATGATTCAATTTGGGTCATTGTAGACAGAATTACCAAGTCAGCTCATTTCCTTCCAATTCGTACGTCTTACTCAACCAAGGATTATGGCCAACTCTATATTAGGGAGTTGGTCAGATTACATGGTTTTCCACTATCTATCATATCAGATAGAGCTACCCAGTTCACCTTTTATTCTGGAAAGCATTCCAAAAGGGTCTTGGTACCCAAGTTCATCTCAGTACAATGTTTCATCCTCAGACAGATGGTCAAGCAGAAAGGACCATTCAGACTCTAGAAGATATGCTAAGGAAGTGTGCAATTGACTTCAAGGGAAGCTAGGATGACCACTTGCCTTTAATTGAGTTAGCATACAATAACAGCTATCACTCCAGTATTCAGATGGCTCCATTCGAAGCTCTCTATGGTAGGAGATGTAGGTCTCTGATTGGTTGGCTCGAAGTTAGTGAGACCACAGTCATAGGGCCTGACTTAGTATTTGATGCCTTAGAGAAAGTTCTGTTGATTAAAGAAAGACTCTAGGCTGCTCAGAGCCGATAGAAGTCTTATGTAGATATTCGTAGAAAGGATCTCAAATTTGAGGTCGATGACTATGTCTATCTCAATATCTATCCCATGAAGGGAGTGAAGAGATTCAGCAAGTAGGGAAAGCTCAGTCCCCCATATATCGGTCCCTTCAGGATTCTCATTCGCTTCAGTAAGGTAGCCTATGAGGTCGAATTGCCTTCAGATCTTGCCTCAGTTCATCCAGTCTTCCATGTCTCTTTGCTCAAGAAGTGCATAGGTGACCAAACATTTGTAGTCCCTATTCAGAGCGTTGACATTCAGAATAGCCTCTCTTATGAAGAGTTTCCAGTCGAAATCCTCGACTATCAGACTCGTAGGCTGAGGAATAAAGAAGTCTCTCTAGTGAAGGTTCTTTGGCGGAATCAGTCCATGGAGGGAGCTACTTGGGAAGAAGCAGACATGTGAACCAAGTACCCTCATATTTTCTCATCTAATTTAGACTTAGCTCGAGGTAACCATTTTCCATAAGTTTATTTAGTTACATGTTCAAAATTCTAGTATAAAATTGGTATCAAGTATCAGTGCATAGCTTATCATGCATTCATGAGTTCAGCTTATCAGTCATGCATCAGATATGCATGTTCAGTTGGGGTATATTCAGTTTAAAATTCAATTCAGTCCTAAAATCATGTGCCAGTTGAGCATGATTAGTGTATGCATCATTTTATCTTTTCTCCGCTCTCAAGCAGTCATCATTCGAGGACGAATGTTTCCAAGAGAGAGATATTGTAATACCCCAAAAAAAATCTAAACCACTATTAGAGCCATGTACCAAGCTCATGCATAGTAAATAATGGTTATTTTATAGTTTTATGAGCAATTTAGATGTATATTAAGGCTTCAAATAACTCCCAGCAATCAGACGAATCAAAACATTCCTTACCGATTAAATTCTTGAGAAGGATATTGGTATAGTCAACTTCAAATGAGCATATCTCTAATTATACTTGGAATTTTTGAGCTCATGACCTATCAATATATAGATAATTGAATTAAATTTCCAACGATACCAATTTCGTCTAAATCCGATATCAGAGCATAGAGTTATTCCTATTTTACTCCACTATATCAGGTTGGAAACAAGTGACGACATTTGTGGTAGCTTACCACACTTGTGACGCCCTATCACGAAGGTCGTCAGCCTTAGGCAGAAACCAGCTCGTAAGTGATGATATTCATGGTAGATTACCATATTTTTGATACCATGTAATAAATTCGTCAGCCTTAGGCAGAATTCAGCTTCTGTGTGACGATATTTTTGACGGCTTACCACATTTTTGATGCCATGTCACAAATGTCGTCAGCCTTAGGCAGAATCTAGCTTCTGTCTGATGACATTTTTGATGGCTTACCATCTTTTTGATGCCTTGTCACAAATGTCATCAGATTTTATTTTCAGCAATTGGGAATTTATTTCATAAGGGTATTTTGGTCTTTTCCCTTCACTTCCCACGACTTATAACCCTCAAGGAACGTATTATCTTCCAATATTTTTTGTTAAAACATCTTAAAAATCCTTTCTTGCACTTTCAACCACAAGATTAGGGTTTTCTCTTAAGATTATCTCCTCAGGAATAAGAGCATTCTTTCCCAAAGGGGTTGAACCCTAGTCAACAAAAATCAAGGGCAAGCCTAAGGAATTCTTCAAGAACCTTTAGAAACATTATATCTCTTTCAAGATTCAATCACTAAGGTATGCATAGTGTTCATCTATGGATCCAATCCGTTCATAGAGCTCAAGAACCATGTTTTAAATGTTATTTTGGAAACTTTTTGTGGAGATATGAGTATGTACTTGTTGACGATTGTTGTTTAAGTTTCAATGTGATGTCGAAAGGTGTTTTCATGAAATATATATGTTTGTTAATTAAAAACCATGAACTTTAGGTGGTTTAATATGGTGCAAGTATGAAAACCACCTATGCCTTAAAGAATGCATGCAAGGTATTTGATAAAATACTTTGGATGCTAGAAGTTCATGCTTGTATGGTTCTATGATGTCTAAATGACAAGTTCATGTTAGCTATACACTTCAATATGAATTCCACGCTTTTCATGTATTGCTATTGTGGTGGTATAAAACATGAAAGATAATGGAGATATACAATATGTACACGAAATATATCCATGTATTCCCTAAAATGTTTAAGATGTTGAATAACTATATGAAATATGATATCCCCTACTTATGATATTATGAATTGTGGACTCAAATCTTGTGATCATGTCATGTCGTGTGTGTCAGTTTCCGTCTATCGAGTCCTGGGGGTATTCGTACCCAAAAAACATACTTGTGTACCTAGAGCCATGTTATGTTGTCACGATAATCTCAGTCAAGCTATAATCTATAGAACTCAGTCGGTCATGTGACTCAGGAAACCTCAGAAATCTCATGATCTTAGTTAACTCTCAGATAATAGTA